>NW_010264101.1:0-20993 GCF_000690775.1 Eurypyga helias
AATTGCAATAATAGTCTCCAAGAAAGCAAATTATGCTAGCACTATCCCACAACATCAACTGCTGTGGTACGTGAGCATCCAGGCAATGCTTCTGAAGATCCCAAAACCACAGCTGCTCTAACAGAATAAATATGCGGCTTTTGGTAAAATAGGGGAAAAGAACTGTACTCCACATGTTTAATTGGGTGTTTTTTGTTGTTTGTTTTTTTTTTCATAACAACTGGCAAACTCTGTTTTCTTGTTTTCCTTTCAGAATACATGTAACTAGCCCTCAGAAAGCTGCTGTGAAACGTCAGCAGCCCCTTTATCCACGCAGGGCTGAATTCCACAGCTGTCCCATCCTTTGCATCTACGCAAGTCACTGGTTTGAGAAAAGCCACGAGGAGCATCCTATCTAGCTGGAATGGCAGGGGAATTTTACGCAGACAAAATGCTCTGACTGAAGCTGGATGTCAGCCACAGCAGTGAGATTTATCTCGTAAAATATCTCTCAGCTCCTTCCATAAATCACAAGCAGCTAGAAATACGGCTGTGTGAATAACTGGTTTTGCAATTTGGCTGCCAAAGCAAAAATACAAAACAAATCATGGATCAAGCTTAATCTACCTTTTTCTGTTCTTACCAGAACTACAAGCTAAAACTCCCTGTTTCTATCCCAAATGAAACACTTTGGGTTCTTTCACTGTAAGAGGAAGGTGAGGCTGAATTCCCCAAACTGGAGGCAGCAGATGTGTGTAGGATGTGCACCAGGAAGAAAAATGACATGATCGGGTCTATCATCTTTATGATTCAGGACACGGGTCTGAAATAAGGTCTTGCCTCTTCCAGGGACGTAACTTTACTCCTTGGAAATGGGAAGTTCAGAGATGGCTCTCCCTCAGTCCTTCCTTTGAGCTTCTTCTGCATATATTTTATATATGCAAACATACATACAGATACATAAAGTAGCCAGCGCTACATAAAATGACTCCTACCCCTCATAAAGTCACAGTATAATTAAGATCGGAAAAGACCTCTGAAGGTCTTCTGGTCCGCTCCACCCAACTAACAGCAGCACCAGCTCCAGTGTTCAGCTGAGACAGGATTACAGGGGTTCAGCCTCAACTCCGCCAAACTTTTACTTCTTTGTAATAGTTTAAGAGTGAAGAGACCTCACTCCTTCAGTATATCCTAAAGGACAGTCATGAAAGACATGTGCTTCGTCGTTTGCAGATGATTTAGAGATGGTATACGCTGACATCTTTTCAGCAAGTGTAGTAAAAAGGCTTACCCGAGGCATCACAAAATTTATTTTCCAGCACAGCAGAACAAAAGCAGCAGCCATTCAACACCTCTACCTTCTGCTGCAGCAAGGGAAATGCCCCTGGAGGTTTATCACCAAAGTTCAGCTTCCCTGAGCCACGTTCTCACCCAGCACAACTCAGTTTGTGACATCCACTGAGGGCAGCATGGAAGCTAAATGCAGTGGCACGGTGTGCAAGCCTCCGAGAGAGTTATGCAGCAAAGCTGGGGCTGGCAGAGAGGATGCAAAAAGGAAGCAGGGACACTCCTCCTTCCCCACCCCTCCAAAGGCACCAATTTATTTGTAAATCAAAACTGTGCCCAAAAAAGGCCCAGGTTTGCAATGAAAAACAGTTTATTTTTAGTCTCAAACCGGATTACTTTTGATAGGCTTCTCACTCATTAGAGCATACTTAACATTTAAAACACAGAAAAAGGCACAATTGTTGAGAACAGAAAAGCTTTTAAAACACGAAAGCAGTAAAATGGAAACTCAGGCAGCTACAGGGCTCTGCTCAGTTCACCTGCCAATTAGGCTCTGCCCTGAAAGGCAGCGGGCGATGATGATGTGGTTACTCACACAAAAAATAAAAGGCAAGCGGTTCACTTTCATCTGTTAATTCTCTTTGACTAAGAGTCTGGTAATAAATCCCTTAACCCTTTGTCCATCAGCATCTTCAACTGTTCGAGCTGAGTGCTGCTGCTAAAGCCAATGGGACCCGAAATGGTTAAGATGCTTTTCCAGCACAGCCCACAGAGCTTGCTGAAAAGAGGTACTGGAATCTGAAGTCTGGCCAAAGCTGGTGACTGTTTTTGCAAAGCAAAACCGATGGCAAGATGTCTAGTTATCACTGCTCCAGCTCTGTCAGCTGCTCAGAGCAACAGTGCCTTCTGTGCCAGCACGTAATTTGGATGGTGAACCAAGCCTCAGCGTGGAACTCCGTTACACAAAGCCAAACAGCAGGTACGAGCCCATGAAAGACGCATTTTAAAGGCACATTTCCTCAGGCACTGGGCAATCTCACACTGAGACAGCCTCAGATTTATGCCACCAGATTATAATTTGGAAAGTCTGACTTAGCCCCATGGCTCTGCCATGGATTTTCTGTGCGACTTCAGGAAAGTTACCTAATATTCCCACGCACAGAGTTCTCACTGTAAAAAACAAGGAAGCAAATATTTCACTGCTCTCCAAATCCACCCTGTGCCAAGTGTTCAACTACAGCAGACTTGGGCCTTGCTGGGAGGTGTCCATCCAAGCTACGTACCCCAGGTTCTTGTACCTAGACAATGCAGTGCTGTTCAGGTGGTGATGCGTCTGCTCTATTTTATGCACCTGCTTAAGGAGAAATTCATGTGGTTCCCGTTTCTGCTTTGGCTTAAGTAGGAGCTTAAGCCTAAGACACAGAGAGACCGTCACAACACAGACCCAGATGGAATGACTCTAAACCTGTGAACCTGCTCAGTACTTTGCCCCATTACAATATGACTTTGCCACACCACTTGGAGACCTAAACCCAAAGTGTCAGGCACTGTACAAACAGATCGTATCCTAAAGACCTGACGATGGAGACCTGAGTTTGGTTTGGGTCCTGAGATGCCACTGTAATAATGCAATTTAGCTAAAGCCTGTGAAATATGATCTACCACCTCAATACAGTGAGTATCCAGCAGTAAAAATAAGATACAGAAAGTGTCATTGTGCAGGAAGTATTGCCAACTGCAGTTTGAACTCCCCAAGATCCACTCCATTGCCCCTGTGCAACCGAGGCCTGGATGCTGAAAAAGAGCACATATAACCAGAAATGGCTTTTGGATGCAACTTCCCCAGCCGAATTCATCTGTTATTAGGAAATCATAGAATCATGGAATGGTTTGGTGGGACCTTAAAGCCCACCCAGTGCCACCCCCTGCCATGGGCAGGGACACCTTCCACTAGACCAGGTTGCTCTAAGCCTCATCCAGCCTGGCCTTGAACATTTCCAGGGATGGGGCGTCCACAGCTTCTCTGGGCAACCTGTCCCAGTGCTCCCCACCCTCTCCGGGAAGAATTCTTTCCTGATACCTAGTCTAAATCCCCCCCGCTTTCTGTTTGAACCCGTAACCCCCTGTCCTACAAAGAACTGTCATTTGCAGTACTCTGAACCAGAGTGCAAACAGGGGTTTTGACAGTGACAACTTATGATTTAACACTGTGCTTCACCCCTGTGCTGAGCAAGAAGGGGGAACACAACCTAAAATATTCCAATTCATAGTCCCATTATAAACTCCAACCCACAATAGGGATTAAGTTGAGTAATGCGGCACTAAAAATATTAAGAGACTTGTTCACATCCTCTCCTGCTGCACCTGGAAATGGACAGCAGAGAACAGAAACATCGTAAACCACTGGAACACAATCTACACCAGGACATTTGTCAATGCCTGATGAGACAAGTGCAACTTTCCATAATAAAAATCTATGGGTTTACATTGCTTTAAGGTGCTTCCTGTTTGGGATTGCTGCTATCAGCGCTTGCCTGTAGCTATGCAAAGCGCAGACGCTCTTTCTGCCTGATCCAGAGTTGCATTTGGTGTACGAATACTCAAGTTCTACATCAGCCACTAGCAAAAGTGCTTCAGCCTGCTCTAGAGAACCAGGCTCTCTCAGAGCACAAAACTTCTGAGCACAGAAAACACTGGAATAGGCCAGTTTGACAGGACAGCAGGTCCCTTGTATCTGAAGCACACAAAAGCAGACAAATATTAAAGCATCAGCTCTTCTGAGCCAGTGGCTACTCAGAGAGTATGGAAATGTCATTGTTCACTACCTTATTCTTAGTGGCTGATTTCTCCCATTATTTCTTCTTGGGCTGAATCAGGAATCTGATTTTATTTACTTTCTCGGGGAATACTAAGTACTTACAGTGCCACTAACATACCACTGGCCTTGTCTGGAAAAAAATACTCAAAGCAGCTCCACAGATTTAACTACCACCGTTTATTTCGGTACCATTAAATACGGAAGGTGCACGCTAGCAGATACAAAGCACTAGTTGTGACACCCTCAGCCCCCTCCCGTATTGTGCCTTCCAAAAAAATAAATCCAGGGCATGGTCACCACACATGCCTGTTAGGATCAGTTGGCCGTTGATCGCTATAGGCCATGGAACAAGGCCATCCTATGAGCAAATCTGGTATTTAGAACCTGGAATGAATGCTTCCTCAACAAAACACTTTTTCTCTGACCTAAGGGTTGTGATTTCCTGATATGAGGGAATGATAAAAGGGTAAGTAAACATTGATGAGACTCTGAAAGTAGCAAAGGATTGAAATGGAACCATCTAGACCCAAGATGACACTGAGGAAACAAACATCAAAGATATGCACTGGGATGTGGGGGTTTTTTCCCCAGATGTTACAGAATTAACAACTTCAATACGTCTCTGTCGTCATGGCATACGCAATCTGCAGACAGTAAGTATCAGGGCAACAGTTCTTTGGCAGGAACAGTTTTGGAAATTACAAAGCGCTGGTTTGGCAAAATAAATTCAAATTTAGTGAATTCTCCCCCCAACCACAGCCCTTCAGCTAATATTATCCTATGCCTTCCCACAGCCGGTGCCACTGTGTCAGCCACAGCGAGGCAGTAGCCAGAGGCTCAGGCAGAGACCACAGCAACTTCATAGCCTGTTTTCTCCAGCTCTGCAGCAAGACTAAGAAACACAGCTCACACTGCCACAAACTCTTCTTTTTAACATAAACGTCCCTCCATGCAGTCCTGGTGAGGTCCTTTACTCAGGCACCGGATCACAACTGCAGATGCTCAGGGCTTCCAGCTCTAATGGAAAGAATTCAGTATCATTCCATAACTCCTGCTGCAAAACATCCATTGTTCTTACTGCAAGTATTTCGTTTGTGAGGAGAGAGGAAGAAGAACAACCATTTGCCTGGTTCTCACAAATTCCTCTTCATACATTCACAGGATGGTTTGGTTTGGAAGGGACCTTAAAGCCCACCCAGTGCCACCCCCTGCCATGGGCAGGGACACCTTCCACTAGACCAGGTTGCTCCAAGCCTCATCCAGCCTGACTCTGGACACTTCCAGGGATGGGGCATCCACAGATTCTCTGGGCAACCTGTCCCAGTGCTTCCCCATCCTCTCCAGGAAGAATTTCTTCCCCATGTCCACCCTCAACCGCCCTCTGTCCTTTTAAACCCGTTACCCCTTGTCCTGTCACTACCTACCCTTGTAAAAAGTCCCTTCCCGTATTCCTGTAGCCCCCCCAGGCACTGGAAGGAGTTCTAAGATCTCCCTGGAGCCTTTTCTCCTCCAGGCTGAACACCCCCAACTCTCCCAGCCTGTCCCCACAGCAGAGGGGCTCCAGCCACCAGAGCATCTTCTCCAACTTCCACAGTTCTGCTGGACTTCCTCCACATCACAAGTAATGAGGGGGAGAGAGATGAGCTCTTCTGGGATTTAAGATTTTGTTTTGGGTTGGTTTGGGTTTTTTTCTCCTTGTTTAGGATGTTTTTTGTTTTGTTTTGTTTTGTTTTTTTAAACAAGTGCTTGCCCTACAGATAATCAAAGAATAAAAGATCATAATTCTCAAGAGTGTCAACTGCTCAGAAAAACGCTGCAGTTATCAACATAAGAACCTCAAACACCTTAAATTCATTCATGGAGGTCTGATGCCACAAGTGTCTTTCTCTTCAATCCACGTCAATGCTTTGCACTTGTAACCGTTTTCCCCCTTTATTCCCCAAATCCTTTGCAAACATGATTAACCATCATCCTGCTCATTCCCAAAGTGGGTGCTGAACTGAAGCAGTCAAAGAAGCTCTCTGGGAACAACTGCATCAATGAAAGACAAGCCCTTGCTGCAGGCTAAAATGACTGGGCTGTGCTCACTGACAGGGGATGTTTGGAGAAAAAAGGAAAAGCAGCAGGCTACACCTCAGCAAGGAGCACCCTACAACCTAGCTCATGTCTGACCGCTTACGGCCACACAGCTGGAAATGAGACAACACTCCTGGTTCTCTGCCCTCAATTTATGGACTTCTCAACTATAAAGTGAGCAAACGTGGCAGTATAATCTTAGATAAAGCCTTGACATACCTTAGAGAAGCATCCAGTGTCTTGCTGACATGTACTTTCAAGATCTTCACCTCAGTGTTTCCAAGGGTTCAACACCCACAAAGGCCTTGTATGGCATTTACCATGATGCTGCCCCATGAACCCCACTGGAATACATCCCTGACCTCCACACCTTTCCAATCCACTTTTACTGGTAGGAACTTCAGTTCCTGCTTCAGTACTGAAGTACTGAAGGAACTACCGTCCCTTATCACACTTTCCTCCACTTCCACACATTTACACTTCCCCTCTGAACCTCACCACGTTCTCTCCTAACAGAGCCCAAAGATCCTCAGGTATTTCCCTCTGCTTTGCGCTTCACAGCGATGAGAAAGAGCAGTGCTTGGACAACTTCTGGAAGCAGCTGGAGAGACATCACCCCATACCAGAGGAGAGGCTTCACTCCCAATTCACAAGACTTGCTGGATGATGCTGAACTCCCCATCCTACATTTCCTCTGTTTCTCCAGTCACAGCAAACCGCTTTGAGAATAACAAGCACCAGCAAAGGTTGGTGTTCAGCTGTCAAGAACTGGCCCTGGGGAAGCAATTCCCAGAGAGTCTTTTTTACAAGGTGTGGCAAAACGTGTCTTCGATAGTATTCCATGACCAACAACCCTTCATTTTGTATTTAGCTTTTTTGGGTCTGGCTAAACATCAGAATTATAGTCCTGAAAAGATGACATTTAAGGGAAAACAACTAGCTCTTCTGAATACGTAACAGCTGTACAAAGCAGTATATGCACGCATGAATAACAGATTGCTGGTATTTGTACACTACGACTGAGAAATCCCCTCCCTAAAAATCTTCCAAAAGGTCAACGCTGCTTCAGAAAATGCTAATTTTTTAATAAAATGACAAATCATGCAGATAAGCTCTTTAAAAGATGAGAAGGGAGAATGATTAAATGGTGAATAGCTCATTCTGTTTTCAAAAAAGCCCAAGATATTTCAGTCAAAAGATGTTGACTGTATGTTAGTTACAGAAGGAAGTTCTGATCTAAAACTGTGTATTTATATGGTGATTCCTAGTAAGGAAAAGGAACAGGGGTTTTATAGGAATTATGGCATGTATCATAAAATTAATAATCATTTCAGTCATTAATAAAGAGGCCTGTCTTGGAACTAGATGATCTTTAAGGTCCCTTCCAACCCAAACCATTCTATGATTCTATGATTATTGGGAAAAAATCAGGCTGATTCATGGCCTGTCAGCCTGGCATTCAGATCCTCTCCCACCCACACCACCCCACAAGCTCACCCCAAACCATTAACTGGCTTAAAAAATTCTTGGCTTGGTGTGGTATAAATAAATACCAGAATTGTCTTTGAGATCTAGTTAATTTGGAAAGTTTTTTGTTTTGGTTTAAATAACACTGGCCATTTAACACGGTTTCTAGTTCACCATCCAGTACAGAGAACTTCAGAAATTTCTGAAATTAACTTTCTGCAAAGGTTAAACTCTCACCTACCCAACTGTCTTTTACTTAATTTTAATAGATGTTTTTCCTGCAAAAAGATTTCATTTCTAGCCAATCAAGTCACTACTAAGAGCTTGTGACTCACGAATGCACTCATGCTAACAAGTTGCCATATTCTAATACTCACCTATAAATTAAGAGAAGGGGGCTAGAAACCTGCAGGGCTGGCTAAGAGGCAATGGAATTAGGGGAAAATTCACCCGATGCCATCACCAAGATAAAGGGGGATTATTAAAGAGAATGAGATGCTATAGGGAAAAACAACATTTAAAAAATTATATAAGGAATACAGTTTAATCTTCAACCGCATCTTCTGATGGGGCTGTGATCATCACCAGGAAACCTATTTTAATGGAAAACCTACTAAAACCATACTCCTTTGCTTTTCCACTTAGTTCACTCTTCCAGATCAACCACATGCTACAACGAGATTTTCACTAAAGGTTCTGAACATCAGCTATGAAAGATATTCCTTAAAGAGCCACTTAGAGGAACAATATCAGGCTGGATTACTTGAAATAAATATCTTCTTCTAGTAAAATCTCCAACCTATTTCCCCTTTATTAATTTGCTGGACTGCATACCTATTTCCTAACTACAAGTTCTCTTGAGTGTGTTTACAAAACACTTCCTTCAACTTCATGGATGTTTCTGAAGTAGAACTGCTAGTCCTTACGGGAAAGGGTAAGATAGCACAGGGAAAAACACAAAAAAAGCTGAAAACTGTTTAATTGTCAAGCTTCTTAATCTTCAGCAAAAACAGGTTATGCTTAAGGATTATAATATTATCAGTTAATATATTTTGCTGATAATTCCTGATTTGTTCAAAATAGTTAGAAACAAAAATAAATTTATCAGCGTATTTTAATCACAGGCTTGATGAACTGATTTTTAAAATATGCCCATCTAAACTTTGGGAGAGGAGTATTTGTAATGGACGACTGTTTCTGATGATGAAAACACATTTTTGGGAGAGGAATATTTGTAATGGACAATGACTGTTTCTGATGATGAAAACACATGTTCTTAAGGAAGAAGAAGAAGTGAAACAACTCTTAAAGTTATCTCGGCTTATACCTGTTTAAGCTCTTTTGCTTCTTCCTGGGAGATCTCCTCTTGCTTCTGCAGCTGAACCTGGTCATTGTCCATCCCTTCTCTGCCTCCTGCCGGAGAGCTGGGCTGCACCACTCCTCCCAGGAGTCCTGTGGCTGTAAGAGAAATTCCCATGGTCAGACTGCCATCTCCTGTACCAACAGGGAGGACTAGTGCCCGTATCCAACTGGTTGACCTTTGCTTTGTTCCAGTCTGCGAGAAGACAAGCCCGCTCTGAGCCTAACCCAACATTGCCCGTTTAGCTGTTCTCCTAGAAAGGATTTGGGGCGTATTTTGTACAACACCCAACCTGGAGCTCACCAGGCTGCCAAGAGATGATTATCAAAGGCAACATTTGGAGAATGGGTTAATTTTGGCCTGTGAGGATTCATCTAAACAGAGAGCGAAGCAGCAGTAACATACTCCCAATCAAATAAACGACGATTCTCCACCTGCTGCTTCTTGTCTCTTCAGTCTTTTTAATTAAAGAATTTAAAAGTGATGGATCAGGGACAGAGCCCAGAAGTCAAGTCAGCAAACCCCTGAAACAGAAGGGCAATACTGACGCTAACAGCCACCCCCAGCTAAGCAGCACGGACAAAATCCCTCGCGTAACATGCCACCTGTCCTTTATTTAAAGCATCAGCTCTTATTGCAGTATCTGATACTACCCAGCAGGGACATGCTGCAGGGAGAGGCTGTTATTTCTGATGCAGATGGGTGCTGAACAGACACACATCTTGGCTCCTACAGGCGCTTCAAACATCTCCGAAGCTCTCCCACTTAAAGAGGCACCAAGAAGGAAGCTAATTCGAGCACGTGGCCTGACCCAGCACAGGACAATGACAGCAGCTCTTATGTACCTCAGGACAAAACTCATGTTGGAGGCCAGAGCTCACTGCCAGGGCGAAGAGCTGGTGCCCAGCTGGCTGGCCAACTGACGGCGCACACCCGACTGCTTTGGATAGCATTACTTCCCCGTGAAAAGGGAGACAAAAGCTAAATCAAAAGTACCAAACCCTAAATCCCTCTCAAGTAATTACTGCAAACTCATAATCCCTGGAATTATTCGGTTATCAGCCTGAGAGTCACTGGACTCAGACACCATCAAGATTTAAGACAAGAGAGTCATTCAGTGTACTAGTGTTACCCTGTGCAAACTCTCCTTGTGTTCGGAGGGGCTAAGAACCAGGCACTGGAAAACACTGCTTATGGTAAGTGGGGAGGGAATGACAGACCTTCCTATGACAGCAAACAACCAGACCAGATTCTGTGTTTCTTATCAGCTGAGTGTCACCATATGCTAATTATTTCACTAAAACCAAGAAATCTAATCATTTCACTCCATTAATCTTGCTGAGGACGAGAGCAGGAGTGGGATATGACAAAGGCACACAAAAAGGACAGGATGAGGAAGGAGATCTGGCAGTTCTTAGTGATATTCTATTTTAAAAGAAAAAGGGGGGAAAGAATTTAATAGAAAAGGGATAAACATATAAAAGTTTTGTTTCGTGTGTGTTAGACCCAGTTGGACTGTGAGACTCGCTGCCACCACACGAGGAAAAAAAGCTACCAATCCTCTGAACAAAGTACTGGAAACTCATAATAATGAGAATACTCAGTCACAGCAGTAAGCAGGAATAAGTCAGCAGCCCCAAAAGGGATAAAAACCTATGAATGCCAACCATCAGCTACAGGACTGAGACAGCACTGCCTTAGATACTGCAGATGCGCTCACAATTTCTTGTGTTTTTTAGTCCTGGGTAGCTGTTATCAGTCATTGCTGAGGATGTTATCGACTAGCAAAGTCCTGGCTTGATCCAGCACAGAAGAACCTCTGATACGAAACAAATCTCACTGCTCCATCCCGAGTATTCAAGTACCCATGAGGGTTTGTCCAAAAAAATACAATCAAAAAACACAGGCAAAGCAGCTAAAAATACTTTCATAGAATCATGGAATGGTTAGGGTGGGAAGGGACCTTAAAGATCATCCAGTTCCAACCCCCCTGCCATGGGCAGGGACACCTTCCACTAGACCAGGTTGCTCAAAGCCACATCCAGCCTGGCCTTGAAGACATCCAGTGATGGGGCATCCACAGCTTCTCTGGGCAACCTGTCCCAGTGCTCCCCATCCTCCCCAGGAAGAATTCCTTCCTGATGTCCAACCTCAGCCTCCACTCCTTCAGTTTAAACCTGTTACCCCTTGTCCTATCACTTTCTGCCCTTGTCAAAAGTCCCCCCCAGCTTCCTCGCAGGCCCCTTCAGGTAGTGGCAGGCTGCAGATAACCTGTTGTGTCTAAAACTCTTCAGAGTTTCCTCTTCTAGGTGGAATCAAGTCAAAAACTCGTAGGAAAGATGAGGGGGTTTGTATTTACTTATACAAATGTGCAATATGCACAACTTAAAAGGCAGGACTAGTATAAAGAGCCAGGATCCAGATGAGACTATGACAGAATGTTCACGTCTCTGAGCTGCAGAACCGAGGGCAAAGAACGCCCCGAGCCAGTTCGCTGAGACAGACGCACCTCCGCCGCAAGGATGTTTCTCCTATAAATCTCTGAATCAACAGGCACTATCTGAAAACAGAGACATATTTTATGCGTACACAGAGGCAGGCATGCATAACAGGCTTTTTCTTCCCTGCTTTTAGGGGAGAAAAAAAAAAATAGAAAAAAAAAGATTCAAAATCAGTATTTCCACCGTGTGAGCAGGCACGGAAAAAACCCAGAGGTTACAACGCAGTCCGTGACTGCCCTCTTGCGACAGGACACGGAAGGTGACAGACTCCAGGGAAGGCACAAACGAGTTTTGGTGGAGCTGGAGAAGTCAGGATTTCCATAACCTCCAGTTTTCTTTCCTGACATTTCCAAATTAAACAGTCAGAATGCAGGTGGGGGTAGGAGAGCAATAGACTCACTGACTCAGATGCAAACAGAGCAGAGCAGTGGGAAATTAAGCACAGTAGGGCTGTATAACCAATTATTTTATGTAACCAGCCCTAAGACCATCAGGAACTGAACACCAATTTGCTGGAATAACTCAGTGCTTAAGAAACCAGCAGGTTGTTTTTCCTCCAAGTTGTTGTGTTGACATTTTAGTGCCAGATGCCCAGGACTTACTTCCTTAAAAATTAACAATCTTTTCCAAGCTATGGCCCTCGACAACTCATCAACAAGAGGACATTATCCTCCCTGCCGAAGTCCAGTTTTAGCTTGGTGCACAGAAATAGGTCCATCTGTTGTTTTACTGTATCATTTTTCTACCTGTTTTTAATATAATGGCACTAAATCCATCCAGCAATTTGCTCTTTTGTCACTAACAATTGGGAAAAAGAGAATTCAAGCATGGTGATAGGAATAAATTCCTAACAGACAAAAATTCACCAGCTCTCCAAATAAATCCAGGGTTGGATTACAAAAATAAGACAACAAACCTCCCAGGAATTTTAGAAGAAGTAATAGTAGTAAAGAATGTCATTCTTTTTGTTGTCAAAGGGTCTCAGTCTCCACTGTGTTTTCATAAAACTGCTCAACTACGCATTCACCTAATCCGAGACCTAAAATCTCCTAAATCCAAACACCTGAACTACTCAAGTAACAGAATTCTATTTTTTAAGATATGGAAATCAACATGATGTTCATCCCATTTGCTATTTAAAAACTCGCTGAACTGGAGATTTGGTTTACACTTTCTAGAATTAACTGAACGACAGGTTTAATATAAGTATACTTCCAGCTACAAACTGCCACAGGCAAAATAGGAATGACAGAGGACTCCAAAGCATGTAGTCAGGAGAGAAGAATGGATTTCTAATGAGCCTTCCCCACAGAGCAGCACTATACTGGATTGGTGACCATCAGAAAAAGAATGACATTGTAGTTAAAACACCAACTGAAACTCAGATTAAGCTAATCCTTACACAAAGTGGTGTGGAGTTAGTGACAACCCCAGCCAAGAGCACAAGGCTCGTTCCAGCTGCAGGCTCTTGCAGGCCATTCAGCGTCAGCATCTACAGTCACAGGTTTTGCTACTGTAGTTGGGAGTAAATAAATCCAAGCAGAGTAGAACAGAGCCACACACTTCTGCCATCTCCACCCTCTCCCTCTTGGCAAGAGGCTCTAAAGTCACCTAGCAGTTATTTCTTGCATTTGATCAGTATAGTCTCACCGTTGGGGCAGGGGAGAGAGGACTTGTCTTGTAAATATTATACATTATTCTGAGTTTGAAAACCACTTTTGGTGGTTTTTGGAAACTTTTGGTGCTGGTGTTACCACTTACAGATGGATTGCTTTGTCTGTCACATACCTGCTTGCCAAATGGAGGTCCCCAAATCTGCCTGAGGAGACTTCCTGGTACCAAGAAATCCTAGGGCATCTTCCAAAAACTGTATCTTCTTGCTAAACTGCATCTCCAAGATGGGGATTGCTTCTGGCATCTTGGCTGACAAGAGCCGGTAAGAGGTGTCGGGCTTCCCAATGAATCTCTGACGGACACTGATTTCATACGGCGTGTGAACTCTGATATCATCTACATCCTTTGATTCAAAACGGTGAATGACCTGAGAATTGCAGTCACTGATTTCCAGGCCAGAAGCGAAGAGCGTGAGTTTTCCTGGCTTGACATTTGAGTCTGTCCTGTGGGTGATAATAACTGGAATTCTAATTATGATTCCTTCCTGGTTCTTCGAATCGGAAACTGTGGCAGTTTCCTTTGGCTTGGTTTCCAATGGCGCTTTCCAGAGCTTGCTGCTAAACGGCCACCAAGAAGGAGATTCGAGCTCAGTCAACAACCTAGCAGAGAAAAGAGGGTGTTAGGAGAGTGGAAGCCAGGAGAAGGGTCGTGCTACCCCACCAGTTCAAAGCAAACTGCCGCAGACACCAAGACTTCTTAGTACTGCATCCAGCCCTCTGTTATTTTGCTCCTAAAACCCATTCCCAGCTTACCAGCATCCATCCCTCTTAAAACCCAGCCTTTCTTCATTTGCTAACACATTGGAAAGCGGTCCCAGAATCTCACTGTTCTGATGTGAGAAATCCTAATTCCAACTGGATTTATTCAGGCCCAATTTACACCCATCTGTTCTTCAGCTGACACTGCCTTTTACATCAGTGTTTCCACACTTGGCCATCACCACCCACTGCCTTTTTCTACTCCTTCAGCCCCATAGTCTGATTCCAGCTTTTGCTTTGACCCCACACCCAAATTCCCGTTGCTGGTTAAAACACAGTGCAAGGCTGAGGTTGAAAAGCCCAGCAGAGACTGCCCGCCGGCATCCAGTGTCTGCCTCACCAGCAACGCTGGTGTGACTCCTGAAGCAGTCAGGCTGCCTTGCTGGCAAACTGGTGCCTTAGCTTGAAGGTAATCCGACTTGCTTTACGGAGGATTCAAGCAACTGCTCCCATGGAAGAGCAATGCAGAGCCAGAAATCCCACAGGGAGTCAAGCCCCTTCTTTCTAAGCAGGATGATGCACCTAAGCAAGCACCTAAGTTCATCAGCTGCAGAGGTAAGAAAGATCTAACATCATGCCAGGAGAATCAATGATAGGGAGGACACAATCCTTCTGTTGTATTTTCTACCACCATAGTCCCTTCCCCTTTTCTAGGGTCCTCTCCCAAGAAAGGATCATGATCACAGATCATTTTGGGTGTAAGCCTCACCAGTAGTCTTTCCACCAAAAAACATAGGAATGAGAGGAAAGGTGATGGTTTTGGTTTCATTTTCCATCTGCTGTGCTGCCTGCTAGCATCCCTCTCCGGGTCTAGACAGGAGTTAGAGGCAGAGCCCCAGTCAGCACCTATTTCTCCATTTCTCCCACTCTCATCCCCTGCTCATCACCCAAACACGTCCTGCTAGCAGAGGATCCTGTATTTCAGAGTGACTTAGGGACTGGGAAGAAATTTTGGGGCCAACTACATCTCCCCACACAGTGAACAGTAACTTCATCTTCACCCCTTCCTCCCTCCCACTGTGCAACCAGCCACCTCTGGTACCCCCCTCGCATCTGAGCCGAAGTCTCCAGTTGCAAACAGGAAAAGGCAAATCAAACCCTCTGGGATGCATCCACTGCTCAAACAACCCCCCTGGAAGCCAGCAGTGAGCTGGCTGGAAGCATCCCATAAACCAAACCAGGCTGCTGGCAAGTAGCCTGATCAGGTTGTTTTTAACAGAGATTCTCAGCCCACCCATCAGTCACTGAGCAGACCAGGAGGCACAAATGGATTCTCAATTAACCAGTGGGAGGAGGGAAAAGGTTATGTTTAAACCAAACCCCAAAAGAAAGCTCTAAGGAAACTCAACACAGATCAGAATTGTGTGTGTCCCCACCCCATAAATACCTTAAAGGCCATCCAGTGATTAACGTGTGCCACTGGCAGGGAAGCTGTAGTAGAGGCTTCTAATGAGGCCAAACCATGTCATAAAATCTTTAATGAAACACTGTCATCTTACTGCCACTACAAAAGCCTATTAACTGGCTTAAATCCTAGAGATGCAAGCCTTATCAGACCAAAATACAAAGTACTACTGCTTCACTGCTGTTTTGGACAGCCAGCTTGATTTAACTTGACTTTAAGTTTACTCTAGAAAGGTATTGCCTGATAAAATATGCATCACAGCAGTGCTGCTCTCCAAATATTTTGTAATGATTTATTTTCCATGAGAGAATCAGAGTGTGTCTACAGAAGACTTTGCAATTTTAAAATCTTGTTTAATTTGGCTGCAGGCAAAGTCCAGTCTGGAAGAGGAAGCTCTAACTGAACACACTTTGTTTACTAGCCATCAAAGTTCTGCACCGGCTTCAAAACAGACCTACTTAAAGAAATTTGTCTGCTAGGGAAAGCAGGAAAAGTCATATTGGGAGTTAACCACTGAATTCATGGATAGCGGAGGCAGAATGGATTGTTCCAAGAATCTACTCCCAACTAAAGCATGAACATCAGATATTTATGTAGATAGCATGCAACATGAGTAATGGGTCTGGAGCTCCCTGCTGCTCTCTGAAAATTCTGAGACACTCCTTAAAAAAGGGAAAAAACAAAAAAAAGACAAACCAAAGGAGACGTAACAAAGTTCTACAATAACAGAATTTGAAATGGCACAGTATCATCTGAATTCACCCCTAAAACAGTCCAAATTCAGCCCTAAATCTAGGAGGTTCAACTTAAGTTCAGCACCAAATGACTGACAAAGCCCTCAGCTCTGCCAGCACACACCACCTTCCAAATGTAAAGTCGTGCTCTAATCTACCTGCTGTAGCTAAACAGAAACCAATAATCTGATCTCATGGCTACAGGACACCAAGCTCTGTTCTCCTGGTGTATGAAAGTCACAAGAAGTTACTTCACGGCAACGACAGCTTACGCTTGTGTCTTAACCTACCAAGAGTCACTGGATTCCCACTGCCGCTCGGGTTTGCGTCATCACGCTCACCGTGAGAAAAGCGTCTGCGTTCGCTCACTGAGAAGCAGCTGCGACGTGGCAAGTCTAAACCTCCGTTTACATTGTGGTAACTTACTCCGGACAGCTTTGAGCCTTAATTTTTATCACTTTATCCCTTCACCCGTCTCCTCCCCTCTTTCCCCAGAGACTGACATCCTGGCTATGCGATGCCTGATTTACAGGCAAGATTTTTCTGCTGTACAGCCCGAACAAAGGCTCCAGCCAACTTCTCTGGCTTTCCACAGAGGAGTCACCCCTCTGTATCAACAAACTGTACGACCGGTCCTTATATACAAATGAAAACTTGGAACCAGAGTACCTTGTCCTCTACTAGCAGTATGTTAAAGAGGAACCAGTAAATCTGGCTTGATGTTTATTTTTGGTCTCTGAACATCTGCTAACACATCAGACTCGGCTCTGCTTATCTGCATGCAGGTCCACTGAAAGCAGCTGTCTATACCCAGGCATACACAAGAACAGAATTAATAAACCAAGAAAAAAAAGCCCACACAGCCAGGCAAGATAAAGTTAATCCAAGTTTTAAACATATGAAAGTAGATAAAGGGGCCTGTTCTTCTTATGAAAGACACCACCACCACACTGATGTCGCTCAAATAACCTCAAATCATCAGGCACTAAAGTTTGTTACCAAAGTTTCCTTCTGCCCAGAATCTGCTACACATGCAAAACAGTCCTGCGTGATATTACCCATGTAGCTGCTTCTCCTCAAGTTTCTAAAGAAAGCAAGAGTTCAAGAGCTTTACTAGACATTCTCTTCTCTGTTGCCCAGAGAAGCTGTGGATGCCCCATCCCTGGAAGTGTCCAAGGCCAGGCTGGATGAGGCTTAGAGCAACCTGGTCTAGTGGAAGGTGTCCCTGCTCATGGCAGGGGGGCTGGAACTGGATGATCTTTAAGGTCCCTTCCAACCCAAACCATTCTGTGATTCTACATTAACATATTTATCTCTGTTAACAGTCTGAATTACTCAATCTGTAACAATCCCATGAGCTTCAACCACGGTCTTTCCTGCTTTCTACATTGGTTAGGGACAGGAAGACAGGCATCATTAGTTTAAGAGAAGACTTGAGGCAGGGGAGGGTGAAAGCAGCTTTATGAAAAAACACACACAAACTATGCTAGGGAACTAAGTGTTAGGACTCCTCAAAAAGCACCCTGCAATTAAAACAGTTTTCCTTAATCGCTTCTGGGCCGCATTTCAGCCTGCGAGCAAACTGGCCAAACTCTTCCTACTGTAGATAAAAGGGAATCTCAGCTAACATTTGGCCATCGCCTTCTTTTATTTTTCCGTTTTTAAAATCAAAGCATCCAGCTCTTCAGACTTATGAGGACAAATAATACCTCCCAGTGCATCTTAACCCAAAACAAAACCCCCTTCCAAAAACAATGAGCAGGTATTTGTTTTCCTATTCATTGTTTATTGCTACAGAACTTTAAAAGCTATTGCTGGAGCTTTCCCTTATCCTGGCTCTCCATTAAAGGGGACGAGAATATCGCTGCAGCCATTGTGAAATCAACACTTTCTTCTAGACATGATATCCATCTAAAAACAGACGCTTCTTCCAAGAACAACAGGTTTGAACTCCATTGTGTTTGTTTCTTCATGCAGGTGTCAGAGCTTCTAAGACACACTCAAGGCTATGTGTCTTCAAACATTACAATACTGCTCTTACCCTTACTGTCTGCTTCGGGCTGCTCTCGAACCCAACTGCAGTGTACCAAATCGCAGGGTAATTCGCTTTGTACGTTCATCGTTAAACAGCAAAGTCATAATGTTCTGATTAAGACACCAACCATTTACTACTCACATCGAGATCTGCAACAGCTAAAGCTAAGCAACATCTCAAATGTGCTCCAAATCTCATTTCAATTGTCTAAAGGCAGCACTTGGTGGCTGGTTTTTTGGATACACTGGCTTAAGTGATTGAGATTACCACAAAGAGTTTAGTACTGTCTCTCCAGTTCTTACAGCACCACACTCTACAGCCAAAGCTCAGCAGTTCAGTGCTGCTCAACGCTGCTCATTTTTTCCTCAAAATGTATTGATTTCACCCAAATCTGAAGGCAGTGAGGATTCCCCGTAAGGTTAAGAGCAGTGCAGTTCAATAGCACAAATAAGGGAGCATGTTCTACAGCTATATCCGCACCACAGACCCAACCCTCACTGCTGTGTGTAGCTGGGAATTAAATTCTTGTGAAGGAAAGGGCACATATAAAGCCCTCAATTACACACACTTTGTAAGCAAAAACAGCCTCAAGAGCTGTCATGCACAGGGAAAGGAATACAATCTGCTTGAACTAAAGATTAATTGGTAGCTGTCTACTGATAACTCTCCAAAACTGTCTCCCAACTCAGCAGCCCACCTGCCATCTTCATTTCCTTGGAAAAGAACCAGCAAAGGGGAACTGTGGTTGTGTTTGCTGTGGAACAGCAACACAGGCTGGTCCAGGACTGGCAAAATTAATCAAAGCCAACTTCCAATGTTTTTCATTTACGCATATTCTAGGACATCTAATAAAAATGCAAATGCCATACCCTGTCTTGCAGTGGGGACATTAGTTTACCTCTCTTTCCCCTAATCAGTTGCCTTTTCTCTCAACACTTGTAGGTTGTTAATATTTTGGAGATGTCCACAACTTGTGCCAGTTGTGGTTGAAACTCACAAGGGATTAGAAGGTTATTTGAAGGAGAGAGGACAGGTGAATATATACAAAAAACTTCACCAGCGTGAAAAAAAGTCACAAAGAAGGAAGGACAGAAATACAGAAACATCTTATAACAAGAACTAGATCCACAAGAGACCATCATGGACTTAAACTTCCTTGAAAGTCAACATTTAGTTTCCTAAAAGTCTCTGTAGATCTGCCCCATAAATTTCAGGCATAAACAATACAATCTCACACCGACTGCTTAGCTCAGAGGATGCTACAGTACTGTACCTGTCTGCTACATCCATATCCCCCTCGATCTTGTTGAGTCCTCTCATGATGTTATCAAACTGCTCGCCCTGGTAATGCAGCACTTTCGCTGTGTCCTCCAGTCGTTTCTGCGATCCAGTCAACAACCCCGTCAGTTCTTTTCCCTTTGTTGACTGCAAAGCTGCTGCTTCTGCTCCCGCACCTTGGCTTGACAGCAACTGCTCCCTCCAGAAGTGCTCAAGGATGTTGAACACCACATTTCTGTTGGGCTGCAGAGAGCTGAACCAGTGCTTGGTGTTCTTCTCTAAGATGGTAAGGGAGCTGAAGATTAAATTTGAAGATTCCTTCTTGATCTCACTGATACTAGAAAGATGGAAGTTGACCAAAAGCTCCCCAGTCTTGTCAGCTGTAAATTTGATCGCGACAGGAGTCAGAGAGAGTCTGCCAGAGATCCATTGTTTGCTGGTGTCCAAGTAGTAAGAACAAGGCCAGCTATGGATACGTATGTCTTCGTTCATCAGCTCGCCGTTCTGATCCTCTTCTACAAGAGCAACGCTCTCAAAGCCAGGAGAAACTAGAATGAAAAAGGAAAAAACAGCAAGAATCCTTAGCAGTGTACAAAGGCTGATGTTACAAACTCTCGTAAATAATTAATCCCATCCACAGCTGCCTAAAGTACTTACACTGTAACCTTTCAGGTGTACCCCCAGGACAGACTTGGAAATAGGCACGGATGGTTTACAAAATTTGGTAAACATTCCTAACCATCCAAGTATTTCCTTCAGAACGGCTCACCCTTCCGAGGAGGGCTGTCAGTATTACTGCCCGCTCCATAACAGCACTACTTCCCCTTTTTACAACGTTCCCAACGTGTTCCAGCATGTGATTTACAACAGCACATTCTTCAAATGAGAATTTCATTAACACCCTGGATATTTAACACCTGCTGTGCTCTAAGTGTTTTGGGCAGGGAAGGTGCTTTATAATCAGGTTAGACTATACGTTCACATGCACATGTTGATATTTTTGGGTGGAGAACATACCAAAAACAGAATCACAAAAATCTTTTCACAGCCCCTTTTTACTGAAAAGCAATCATGTGAAAAGCTTTCCATTCTACACCCATCAGCAGAAGCAACTTCCCATAGACCAACAGCAACTGAAGAAAATCCAGAATATAACAAAATGTAAGCTCATGAATCTGAATGTACAACAGTCACAATAAATAACTGGTCCTTCCCCTTCCACTCTGAGCTGCCGACATCCAGGTACATTACAAACACACCTACAGTGTCTATCCAATGTATTCAACAGACAGCTGAAACCAAAACCACCACTGACCAGAACGCACAATGATTAAAGAGCAGAAATACGCAGCCACAAATGGATAAACACTCTTCAGAAATCGTCACTATCTCAGACCATCGCTCTTGGTCTCCGGAGAGACTTACAAAAATACCTTACAAAACTCAAGTGGATACTAGAACTTCTGGTAGAACACCACAGAAAAAGAAACCCCACACCCAAACCTGAAGTATTTCTCCTGTGAAACTGTTGCTCAGCTGCTATCAAAGATGTGTGGAAACATTATGAGGTTCAACAAGGCCAAGGGCCGGGTCCTGCCCCTGGGCCACAACAACCCTGCAA
>NW_010264101.1:21274-28511 GCF_000690775.1 Eurypyga helias
CACAATTCCTGTGGGGAGCGGCTGAGGGAGCTGGGGGGTTCAGCCTGGAGAAGAGGAGGCTCAGGGCAGACCTTATCGCTCCCCACAACTCCCTGAAAGGGGGGTGCAGAGGGGGGGGTGGGTCTCTTCTCCCAGATAACAAGTAATAGGACAAGAGGAAACAGCCTCAAGTTGCACATCCAGAGATTTAGACTGAATATTAGGAACAATTCCTTCCCAGAAAGGGTTGTCAGGCATGGGAATGGGCTGCCCAAGGAGCTGGTGGAGTCACTATCCCTGCAAGTATTTGAAAGATGCGTGGAGGTGGCACTTAGGGGCATGGTTTAGTGGTGGTATCAGCAGTGTTAGGTTAACGGTTGGACTTGCTGATTTTAAAAGTCTTTTCCAACCTAAAAGATTCTGTGATTCTATTCTATAAATTAGGAGCTTGGGAAGAACTGAAAACCACTGAGCAGCGCTGATGGGAAAACCCCGACTGATCCATGGGGAGGTTAAAATGACAAAGATGCCATAGTGGCATTGGAAGAGGTGCTGCTGGTACGTAGAGTAACTCCACACACGACAGCAGAACAAGCAGCAGAACAGAGAGAGGCTTCAAGGAGCCAGCAGAACTGACTCAGTCCACTCAGCACAAAGAGAAACAACGTGCAGGGCACTGGTGATTTCATTCCTCCTCTGTGACAGCCCATGTCTTCCTGGGAGCCCATGATGCTACCTGATGACATCACATTAATCCTCTAAGACTTGCTCACCGGTATCTGGTATCCCAGCAAGGAAACACGAAGCTGTCATATGCCTCAGGCTTGGCTTGCTTACACCAAAATAATCTCAAATTTAGAACAGTAAATTACGTGAAACATATCCAGAGTGGCATGTCCATGCTTCCAGGGAGACTTCTTGTATCTAAGGGTCAGATTGCTTCCTGTAACATCTCTTTCACAGTGCTACAGTTTTCAGCATGAACCCTGAAGACCAATCATGTCCCACAACTTTGTGAACACCCATTATGTAATGGTTATTTAATTACTCATAGTCATTACCTTCTCAAAGCCCTTGATGTACCACAGCACAGCGTACAGAATAGTACTATAACATCATCTCAAGGTGCTCTGCTACTGGTATGGTGCAATAAATGAAGAACCCCACCACAAATCCCCAGTTAGGTTGGCACCGACACTAATTACACCTCCCTACTTCAGTACAATCTGTTCCCTTAAGGAAATGTCTGGGAATCCTAATGCAAATCAAAAAAAGCTAATAATCCTTTTACAGACAGCACTGGTGTGAATTCCTATAGCACACGCCGAAGATCTCCAAGTGCCTTCAGATGGCAGCATCATTAGTAACCCTAAATAGAATGCTCTAGCTCTGCACCCAGTTCCAAACACTTCTCATTAAACACATTCAAAACTTCCAAATTACTGAGATAAGGACGACTTGTGGTAAGTCATACTGCACAAAAATCCTTACTTTCTTTTTCATACTTTATTTCCATGGCATTCTGAGTTTTAGTGATGCAAACAGGGGAAAAAATAGACCACAGTTTTACAAAGCAGCTGGTGTTTTAGGTTCTCAAGCTGCTTAGCCCTAATAAAACTTCAATCCAGTAAAAAGCCATCTCTCTCCGCAGTTTCATATGGATCAAAGAGAGGAGAGAAAAAAGCTCACAGAAACCTGATTTAAGTAAGCAGCTGTAGCCCACAAAACGACATGCTCTAGAAAATGGGATTTCTGACAGCTTTATCGATCATTTACTATAAAAATTCCTAATTTGGAGAAAGAGCTAAAAGCTATGGCCTCACTTCCTCCCCCTAGAAAAGGAAGGTAATTCCTCTTACACAGGGTGGTTAGATCAGACAGATCTGATGAAGAGAATACTTTTTTCCAGACTGACTGGGCTTTGTGAGCAGCCAACGATTCTAATTTCTATTCAAAAGTTATTTTCTTTCTGCCATACAGAAGGAAAAAAATAAGTTATTCACAAAGAAGCAGAAGACAAATACTTTTTAACAATCAGTCAAAGGTGACTGCAAAGAAAGAGACATCAGCAGTGGGATGGCTTTTACATCAGCAGAGCAGACTTCCACAGCATACTTTAAGTGGAAAATGTTTCTGCTTTGGATACAGAATTACGTGCTAATACCAGTATACTTTCTGCTACCATAACTGACAACCATCATAGAATCATGGAATGGTTTGGGGTTGGAAGAGACCTTAAAGATCATCCAGTTCCAACCCCCCTGCCATGGGCAGGGACACCTTCCACTAGACCAGGTTGCTCCAAGCCTCATCCAGCCTGGCCTTGAACACATTCAGGGATGGGTCATCCACAGCTTCTCTGGGCAACCTGCCCCAGTGCCTCCCCACCCTCTCCAGGAAGAATTTCTCCCTGATGTCCAATCTCAGTCTCTCCACTTCCAGTTTAAATCTGTCACTCCCTGCCCTTGGAAAAAGTCTCCCCCAGCTTTCTTGTAGCTCCCCCAGGCATTTGAAGGTGCTATAAGGTCTCCCTGGAGCCTTCTCTTCTCCAGGCTGAACTATGTCAATTTAAACAACAGCACTAAGTCACATCAGAGTTGAAATAAACACCAGATGAAACTAAATCATGTTATAGCTTTATTGATCAGGATTTACAAATTACAAATCCAGATTAGTTTGAAACTGCTGAGGTTTGAAGTAAATATGATAGTGAACAGACAATAAACAACTTGTATTACACCCTCAAACTCCTCATAACCTAAACCTATTGCAAAGCAAATGAAATTTACTGAAAGAGCTCCCACTTGATCTAGAAAAGAATAGTGACCAAAAAAATCCCTCAGCAGCCTCCCTGGCTATCAAAACAGTGCATCAGAGTCAGGAAAGCAATAGATCTTAGCTGCTACAAACAAGCTGACATCCCCTTCCCCCACCCTGTGCAGGTCTGTGCTACTTAAACTAGTTCCTGAAAATCCCATCAACATCAGCACACTGTTCCAACAGGCTGTTGCTCTGAGATGTTATTTTATAAGTAATACATATAAATAAAGATGAAACCAAGACACTGAAAGATTATACGCCCTGCAGATGATCACAAGGGAACTCTGGAACCAAGAGCAAGTTTCTCAACGCTTGCTGCTGGGACAGGCACTGCAGAACATAATGTCATCTGAGAAACACCTCCCAGACCTTGCTAACAGCAATAGCCACCTTCAACCGGGCACAGCCGTACCAGGGAGGCAAGGACAAATTGTAAACAAGCAAAGGACTCTTAAAATTCTGTAAAATCTTAGCCTACAGCCCATTTTCACGTGCTGAGCGTTCCACAAGCTCTTTCCAACCACCACTAGCTCCCAATGCAGACAGAATTATCGCTCAAGCCTGAGCTCTACCACTAAGGCTGTGAAAATTATTAGTGTCTGTGCAGTCTCACCATTGTGCCATAAAAAAAAAGATCTTCCTAAACCGTATCTCAAGCTCCTTACCTCTGTCTGCAGACACAGAACTCCGGGGCTGCCTTTTGGGGGCTGCTGCCTTTACAGACCTCTCCATCCGCAGGTAGAATTTTTTCCTGAGTATTTCTTTCTCTTCAAAGTCCAAAAGAGCAAGTAAAAAAGACCCCTGAAGCTAAAGCAAAAATTCTACCATGCCCGTTAGCAAAAGGAGAACTATATATAGAACAGAGAACGTATATTTAACCCTGGACCTAAGAGTAAAATGAGCCCTCTCAGTCCAGAAGAAACGAGGCAGCCACTTGACCTGTGTACATATATGTGTACATGCCTCGGGTCATATGACTTTTGACTCACTTGACACCTTAAAGGCTTTGCCTGACAGTCAGCACCTTTCTGTGCCCGCGGCCAGAATTTCCAAGCAAAAACCAATTTGGTAATTAAATCCATTCATTGTTGCAGCACATTTTTCCCCAATACAATGACATTTTAATCAGCATCATATCCGTGCATTCTTTTTTTTTGTCCATCTCTCCCTAAGACAAGAAATTTAAACCTTGCAAAAATCCAGGTATACATAAGGATAACCAAGATTGATTTTATTCAACAACAAAACCAGTCATCAGTGGCACAGAACTATCTGTGAACATTCACCAGCATACCGTCATCTAACACGAGACTTCAAAGAGTTGGATTAAAACACACGGGACATTCTACCAACACTGAACAAACAAAAGACAAAAGGGTCACAACAACCTGAAGTTAGTTGGAGAAAGGCATTAAACATGTACTTCACCTACAACACTCGTCCATTGTGCCATGTACTTTTCTTATGGGTATTAACCTCTGATTATGGTTTCTGAGCTGCTGAAAAACATCCTCCTATTACTTTCCTAAGTCTGTTCTCCTTGAGTCATTATTAAAGAACCACCTTGGTCTCATCTACTGGTAGAACTTTGACATTAATAACACAGAATCTTGCCTCTGCTGCTCTCTTGTTACCTCGCACAGCACCTACACAGAGGACACCTCATCATACTTGAGCTGTGCAATGAAAAGCAGTGTTAAATATATCACCTTCACCTCTGGTGTAAACAGCGAGTCCGCTGCTAAAGACCAAATAGCTCAGCTACTGTCCTTCAAAATTAAAACACTCCCCCTGCCCTGTATTTCTTAAAGTTTTGACAATCACATTTCAGAAATGCCGAGCTAGAGGCCTCCTGCCATTTACGCAGCTGGTTTAATACAAGGAAGTATTACTCGAAATTCAGGATCTCTCTCCTCCTCCCATGACTTTGTTTTGGCCCCAGGACTATGTCACTCCCATTCTACTCCCATTCATCCCTGGCCATCTTCAAGGCCAGGCTGGATGAGGCTTGGAGCAACCTCGTCTAGTGGAAGGTGTCCCTGCCCATGGCAGGGGGGTTGGAACTGGATGAGCTTTAAGGTTCCTTCCAACCCAAACCATTCTGTGATTCAAAGAGACATGGATTACCCTTCCAGCAGCATCACCACAACATTGTATAAATTCTTCAGCGAATATGTAACGGGGTGGCTGCTTCTAAAAAAAGGAGGTGACTCACCTTCTCTCATGAAGTGTTTTGAGATCATTCAATGAAACGTGAGCATTACTAACCACTGCAGGTGCAAGGAGACGCGACGTGCGCTGGGGAAAGGTGCTGTCAGCTCACGAGCAGAACACCATCCCTCTGCAATGTGTCTGCCTCAGAGCTCCCAAACCTTAGTCACAGGTCCTTCTCAACTGCCCTTGCTAATCATCTGCAGACTGTTTCTGCACACATTGCTAACGTGTTGGCATTTGTTTACATTCTGTCCTTCTTCATGGCTGAAATTTCCATACGGTCGTTATCGTTGGTGGTTTATTCCCAAAACTACCATCTGGCAAATGACGAGTTTAATGTTCCTGTGAGCCCAACAACCCTCATAATTAAAACATTTATAAGATCTGTCAAGTGACTCTCTCCCCTATTTTTTAACTGAAGGCCTAAGGCACAGCTCCACCAGGTTTCTAACTCTATGATTCTCTAAGCAATGCTAAAAGACACACAGTACTTCGGGGTGACCCTCCAAGAGGTGCAGCAGGCAGACACATCGTACCTCTCTACTAGTTCACACAGAGAAATTCAGCTCCACTCATCTCAGAAGATCAACATATGCCCACTAAAGAACTCTTCTAGACTGAGAGGCTTCTCTACATCAACACATTTCTATCCTTCCATGGAAAAAAATACATCTTGATTCCACTCCATTTCTGACACAACGCAACTTTACAGATGACCAAAGTCATACCAACTTCTCCCAAATACAATTAAATATGGCACTGCCTCAGCTGCCATCCTTTAACCCACTCCAGCCCCTACAGCATCCAGGTTAAACCTCATCAGCTTTCCTTTCAATCTTGACCCTGTCTCAACCTCTCCAACCCAAAGCACAGACAGATCTACACCTCCCAAACCCTGCCCTCCTGCCCTACCTCTGGGGTGGATCCTCTTCTGTCCCCTCTTTCTCTCCTCCCACAGCGCTCTCCCTTTTCCTTCCTCAATGCCATCCTTGTGTCTCACTGTTCCCCAAACTAGAACTCCCCCTCCTGAAAAACATTTTCAGCCCTTTCTGTTCCTTTTTCCCAGTACAAAGACAGTCTTCCTCTTCCCCACACACACAACAGTCACCTGCTACACCAGATCTTTCCCCGGTCCCTGTTCTTTTTCCAATAGAATCATAGAATGGTTAGGTTTGGAAGGGACCTTAAAGATCATCTAGTCCCACCCCCCCTGCCATGGGCAGGGACACCTTCCATAGACCAGGTTGCTCCAAGCCTCATCCAGCCTGGCCTTGAACACTTCCAGGGATGGGGCATCCACAACATCTCTGGGCAACCTGTTCCAGTGCCTCACCACCCTCTCTGTGAAGAATTTCTTCCTGATATCTAACCTAAACCTCCCTGATTTCAATTTGTACCCATTACCCCTTGTCCTATCACTACAGGCTCTTGTAAAAAGTCCTCTCCCAGCACCCTTGTAGGCCCCCTTCGGATACTGGAAAGCTGCAATGAGGTCTCCTCGGAGCCTCCTCTTCTCCAGGCTGAACAAGCCCAATTCTTGAAGCCAACAACAAGCCCAATACCTGAAGAGTCCTCAGTCTTTCCCTGGTCCTAGCAGGGAAAGCCATAGCTCAGTCACCCAAAATTCTCTCCTCCCCTGCTAGACCCGGCTCTACCACAATCCTCCTCTCTCCCTCAGCCACAGCTCTAGGGCAAACCAATCCCTAGGGCTCTCTGACACCTCCTCCCTCGTATTCAGCGACAGGACACGTGGCAACGGTTCAAAGCTGCACCAGGGCAGGTTTAGACTGAACATTAGGAAGCATTTGCTCTCCAAGAGGGTGCTCAAACACTAAAACAGGCTTCCTAGAGAGGTGACCGATGCCCCCCAAGCCTGTCAGCCTTTAAGAAGCATTTGGAAAATATCCTTAGTAACATGCTTTAACTTGGTTTGCCCTGAATCGGTCAGGCAATTGTACTAGATGATAGTTGTAGATCCGTTCCTACTGAAACAGTTCTTTCTATTCTATTCTAGTCAAACCCACCTCCCCACATCACGTCTACCCTTCCCCTATCTATAAGCCAGACACCCAAACCCCCGTTCCCGTAACTCGCCCACTCTAAGCCAGACCCCCACTCCTTCCCCTAGGCCGACCCCAACCTCTGCCTCCATCCTCCCCTCAGACTCAGGCCAAACCACCCTTCCTACAGTCCTACCCGAATACAACCAACCTCCACCTAGACC
>NW_010264102.1:0-10669 GCF_000690775.1 Eurypyga helias
CACACAACTTGGTGTTGTCAGCAAATTGCTGTCAACAATCATCATTCCGTCCCGTCATCTGTTTCACTGACAAAGATATTAAAATGCAGGAGTATATTTTGTAATCGGTGCGTGCTGTTAACTATGTACATACACATCTCCTTAATCTTCGTTTTCTGATGTAACACTTAGGTATGAACTTCACCTACTCTGAACCCTTGTTTGTTTTCCCATGATTTGCACGTCTACTGAGAGAGTTCAGAGTCTTTGCATTATTGAGTCCAAATCTGGTCAGTGCCATCTTTAGCTCGGCTCATGATATCCCGAGCTGGCTGACTCGTGTCCTTTTGTTTCCCAAAACAGGTGCATGATGGACAGTGACGATGAAGTTCGGGACAGAGCAACGTTCTACTTGAATGTGCTGCAGCAGAGACAGATAGCACTGAATGCTGCCTATATCTTTAACGGTCAGTGATAGTAAGGGAAGAAACCTGAGCTGTTATTTCACGTTCCGTACTATGGGTGGGCTTTGTTGCTCTAAGAACAGTTTGCTGTAATGTAATTTGGGTCAGAATACCTTGAAGAGCCAGAAAAAAACACAGGGTGCTGTCTTTAGCGCTTTCTCGGGAAGTACTTATGCTGAGAACAGCAGATTTAGCAACATATGGGAAGGATTGTCTAGGAAATGGGCTTTTTTTAGTCATTGCCTGTTCCTTCTCTTGGGACAGTTTTCTTAACCTTTGTTCCATCTCCATTACAAAATGAGAATGACACATCTTGTCGCCAGGGTTGGTTATAAAAATGTTTTATGGTCTGTAGTTGAAAGTTCATGCCAGTGGAATATTTAACATATTTAAGATGACTTAACATATTGCAAGACGACTTCTTGAGAGAACTGTTTAGACTGCAGAACCCTGTGGAATGGCAACTTCTGTGTCACGTTCAGAGCATTTTTCTTACTTTGTCTACTGTCATGACGTCCTTGGCATGTGTTTTGTAATTACTGAAAGTGCTTTTGCCATGTTTTAAAGAGTCAGAGTCCAAACTGTATCTATCCAGCTGCAAACTCTAGATTCCTTGCAGGAGTGTTTTTTCTCTGCGGCCTGAGCCAACAGGCAGACCACAGAGAAGAGCTCTGTAAATAATCTTCTTGTTTGTATCTCACGAGGGAGGTAACTGAGGCACAGATAAGTGTTTCTCAGACTGGCATCTCGCTGCTTTTGATGCAGTGGGCAATCCAGAATCCACACTGTTCATTTGTGAACCCTGTGTCATAGCAGGAACTGTCAGAGCCTACAGGCACTATTAAAACTGAAGCTGTGCTTCTACTTCGCAGGGTTGACCGTCTCTGTTCCCGGGATGGAGAAAGCCCTACACCAGTACACACTGGAACCTTCTGACAAACCTTTTGATATGAAAACCGTTCCACTGGCAACCGCACCCATCTTTGAACAGAAAGCAGGTAACGCTCGGGCTTCATTGAAATCGGGTATAGGCAAGGCTGTAAGCATTCCGGGCGCGGCAGGATACTTGACATGTGTAAACGGCTGCTGCTCCAGTAGGGTCAGGCCAGGCCTGGAGGCGGCTCAGCTGGATGCCATTCAGCTTGCGGTGTGCAGAACCAAGCCCGCCTGCTCTTCGTGGATAAAGGCATACAGTGCCTCTTCCGAAGGAATACGGGTTGGCAAGAGTGTCGTTACTCGTTCTGTTAATCTTGTTATTGGGGAGGAGTTTGTCCATTGTCAGGATTTATTCGTTCATAGATACTTGAAAAAAGTGCATTCCAGCATGGCTTACTCACCTCCCTGGCTTTCTTCCATGTTTGTGCACAGTTGTTGCATTTTGACAGCGCAGCTTTTTAAGAAAATGTTTGGGGTTTGTTTTTTCTTTTCTCTCCCTTCTTTCCAGCTTTTTTTCTGCTGGCTGTTGTGGACTAAAGTTTGGTTTCTTCATCATTACTCAAACATCCTTCCTCTTCTCTCCTTAGAATCCAGTATTACCCCACAGAAAAGAGGTCTCGGGGTGTGTGTGAGGTGGGAAATGGTTTGCAGCAGAATGTGGGAAACACTACAGGCTAAGGAATTTTTAGTGGCGATAGAATGGCATTTAAAGCTCCTGCACGGTGTAGCTGACAGCACAATGTCTTTGCTTTTTTCCTCACAGAGATTGCCCTAGTGACCAGCAAGCCCGAGAAAGTCGCTCCTTCGCGTCAGGATATATTTCAAGGTGTGAGAGAAGATCAGTGGGTCTCCAGCACTTGAAGTGTTGGGAGGATTGCCACAGGTCACGCGGGAGCGGGGCACGGGCCTGTCACTAAGTGCCTGTCCTTTTCCTTTCTGTGCAGATCAACTGGCAGCTGTTCCAGAGTTTAAGACCTTGGGTCCGTTATTCAAATCTTCGGAACCAGTGCAGCTCACAGAAGCAGAAACCGAGTATTTTGTGCGCTGTATTAAACACGTGTTCACAAACCACATCGTTTTCCAGGTCAGAGAAGTCTGGGTGCTTTTGCCATGGTGCAATAGGAGCTGGAGCTTATTGATGCCTGGGCGTAGCGTAGACAGTGTAGTGGCTGTGCCTTGGAGAGGACAGCTGCTCTCTTAAGGGAGTTGGAAGGTAGAATTAAGAGGGTGTGTGCTGCTTGCTTCAACAATCCAAAAAGGTTGGGGGTTATGATCCCGTCTGTTAAAGAATTCTAGTAAATTGGAGAGAAAAGCTGTGAACGGCAGACTTGATCAAAGCTCTGGGATGCCTGCTGTGTGCTGTGGAGTATTGTAGCTGATGTGGGGAGAAACTCTTGATTAGAAATGCTTCTTCTATGTTCCAATCCTTTTCCAATTTATTCTTCTGCAGTTTGATTGCACAAACACATTAAATGATCAGCTGCTGGAGAGAGTCACCGTGCAGATGGAGCCGTCGGACGCTTACGACGTGATCTGTTGCATCCCGGCACCCAGCCTGGCTTACAACCAGCCGGGCATGTGTTACACTCTTGTCCAGGTTCCCCAGGATGACCCCACGGCAGGTACCCTGTGGGAGGGAGTAGTGATAAATCCCTCAAGTTTTTAGAGAACAGACAACAGAATGTTTAGAATGTGGGATTTGGCAAGTGCCTACTGAGATTCTAGTACTGTTTCTTTGTGTCACACGTGCTGGGTTTTATGTAGAACCTGTGTGTTTGCATACACACTTTTTACAGATCAGTGTGCATGCTTTTTAACTAATCAGTGGTATTGGATGATTAGAAACGGGAAGTTTAAGACGACTGGAGAGTGTGCGGGTAATACAGGAAAATGAATTTATTATCTTGAGTCAATGAGAGGAGGGCCTGTAAAAATCTGGATGTTTGCTGGGAGTAGTCAGGAACAGAATCAGTAAAAGGAAAATAAAAGGGTTTGGTAGTTTGGATCTCCACCTATCTGGCTAATGCAATTTTTCCTCTCTAAAGAGAATTAGAAACAACTATGAAATTTAGGAATGATGGATTTTCTTGGGCATAAACCTTCCCTTTCTTGCTTTTATTATTCACACTTAAATTCCATTGCACTTGCAGTTGGTTTAACATGACTCAGCATGTCAACAGGGTGGATTTCTTTGGTACTGCTTTAATTCCAGAGAAGAGCAGAACTAGTCTGAATCCCTTGGGCTGTGGTTTTGGATCATAATCCACCGGTCAGAAACCTGTGCAGACTTTCTCTGGAAACTGATGGTGGGTGGATCACACCACAGCACTCGGCGAGTCAGCAGGCCGTGTTACACTGTGACCCTGGCAAATTTGTCCGCTGAGACCCTCTTTTGGTTTTCATCTTAAGAGTCGGGGAGGGGAGATTTTCTGTGAAGTTGAAATAGTGCTCTAACTACAACTATGTCATACCTTCTGGACAAAGTTAATGCACATGTTTTCCAGTCCCTGACTGGGAAGTGAGGGCTCAAGCAGAAAAAAGCCTGCACCACTAACCTCTACGGGCTTTTTCTCTCCTCCGCAGTTGCTTGTACTTTCAGTTGCACGATGAAGTTCACTGTTCGAGACTGTGACCCCAACACAGGAGTGCCAGAAGAAGATGGCTATGACGATGAGTATGTGGTACGTTCAGGACTGCTGCGGTTTGGTTTTGTTTTCCACGTCACTGATTCTGAATACACACGACCATTGGGTTGGCGGTTTCCTTTCAGATCTGAAGCCGGTAGGAGGGAATGGCAGGCCTGCCTGAAACACCATTTCCAAAATACTGTAGCGTGTAACTTTAGATCCTCCCCCAACACCTTGCTTCTCCTGAGGGTTAGTTTAGCTTTAGTGCCCTATGGAGATAGGATTTGTGGGGACAGACAGGAAGGAAGGAATAACTTCCACTATCTGTTTTCAGAACTGTGGCCCATTCTTTCTCTCCAACCCAAGCATTTGCGCATCTGTTTATTGAATTCATGTTGTCCGTGACTGAAATACAAGTTGCGTCTCGGGAAAGTGCTTGTCTTTTGGGCTTGGAGGAGGTAAAAGCTCCTTCTGGAGTCTGAGAAAGTCTCTCTCCTCGGATACCCAGTAAGAGCATCTTTGAACTTTGACACACAAAGCAATTGCCCCATTTTCTGCTCTCCTTTAGTCTCACAGATGGTTTTGTGTAGATGTTTTCAAGCTGTACAGATGATTGCCATAAGGGATCACTGTTATTACGCACTCCTCCTGAAATTAGAGCCAGGAGTGCCCAGAGTGTCTTGGCAAAATGCTGCTGCCTCTCTTTGTCTTTCTTTCCCTTTCTAAGATGAGGATTGTTTCTGTAACTGCCAGCTGAAAATCTCCCTTGCTTTTCTGTCAGTTAGAAGATTTGGAGGTGACCGTGTCCGATCACATCCAGAAGGTTTTAAAGCCTAACTTCGCAGCTGCATGGGAAGAAGTGGGAGAGGACTTTGAGAAAGAAGAAACCTTTGCGCTTAGTTCCATTAAAACCCTTGACGGTGAGATGATCTTTCCTCATCTATTGGTGACCCACATAGTAATCCCTAAATCTGCCATGCTGGGGGTACACCTAGTGTGGTAGGGGCAGAGTTTGGTGCCTTCCAACGTGACATCATGTCCCAGCAACAAGGCTTTGTGTTGCAACGGTGGGATTATAGCGAGTGGAAGTGTGGCAGTGCTGTCTTGCTTGAGGTGGGTTGAAGGGAGGGGTGCATTCCTGGCCTGTTAGGGTGACAGGAAGGATGTCACGCGGTAGATGTGTTGATGGGGCTGCAGCTAAGATAATGGATAGAAATGGTTAAGTCACATGGCTGCTTAGAGACAAAAACTAGTTCTCGCAGAAAGCTGGGCACCAGCCTGGAGGTGTAATTTTCTTCTTCAATCTCTGAATGCAGAAGCTGTCAATAACATCATCAAGTTCTTGGGCATGCAGCCCTGTGAGAGGTCAGATAAAGTGCCAGAGAACAAAAATTCTCACACGCTCTACTTAGCTGGTAAGTATTCCTACTATTGACTCGATGTTTCCATGTGCCTACGGATATTTCTTTTTGTTAACTAAATGAAGGGAAATGGGTTAGGAGATTCTGCTCTTACAGAATCACAGAATGGTTTGGGTTGGAAGGGACCTTAAAGATCATAGAGTTCCAACCCCCCTGCCATGCACAGGGACACCTTCCATAGCCCAGGGTGCTCCAAGCCTCATCCAGCCTGGCCTTGGACACTTCCTGGGATGGGGCATCCACAGCTTCTCTGGGAACCTGTCCCAGTGCCTCCCTACCCTTTCCAGGAAGAATTCCTTCCTGATGTCCCATCTCAATCTCCCTCTTTCCATTTAAACCTGTTCCCCCTTGTCCTGTCACTCCCTACCCTGCTAAAAAGTCCCCCCAGTTTTCTTGTAGTGCCCCAAGCACTGGAAAGACCAACCCTTCCCTTCTCCAGGCACAATACGATACCTGTTGCCTTCTCTCAAACTGTGCTGTAAGGTCACCCTGGACCCTTCCCTTTTCCAGGCACAATATGATACCTGTTGCCTTCTCTCAAACTGGAAGTGAGTTTCAGCTACCCACTTTCTGGTTTCTACCTATTTAAATCAGCCAGTCCTCTAGCAGCACTTCCTGTTTAATTAGGACAGAATCTGTTATCTTCAGTCTTGACCTAAGAGCTTAGGGTTTTTTTGGGTTTTGGCATTTTTTTGTCATTTCCCTCCCTCTCTGCAGCTGCCCATAGACTGAATCTGTCTTGCGCTCAGCAGGTGGTTGGCTCCTGGGTTAGGACAGGGTCACCGAGCCTCTCTTGTAACCTCTCGAACATTGCTTTGTCCCTAGGCGTGTACAGAGGCGGCTGCGATGTGCTGGTAAGGTCCAGGCTTGCGCTGGGAGATGGCGTGACCATGCAGGTGACAGTTAGGAGCAAGGAGGAGACACCCGTCGATGTCATCCTGGCTTCTGTAGGCTGAGTCTTGCTACACACCGACGGTGGTGGAAACCTCTGCCAGCACCGCTTGGGTATTTACCGAATGTCAAGCAGCCTGTCCGTCCTCCTGCATGTAGTTTTTACTCCTCAATTTGGTAAATATTTTGTATGATGTGGCAGTAGTGGCTGGCTGGTACTGAGCCTTTCCCGTGTCCCTTCCCTCGTTGTCACTTACGCATTCCCTTCTAACTTATTGCATCTCTGGCCGCTCGCAGTAGGGCGGGGAAGAGAAAAGATGCGGGTGGTAAGAAAACGGAATCGGACTTTTGTCAAAGCTGCTTTTTATTAACAGAAAATAAACACTGGTCCAAGTGGTGGAATTCATACAAATTACTGTTAATAAAATAGACATTTCTTCTTCTAATTCTATCCACTTCAGTACAGAAAAAGTAGCCCATAATGGCTGTTTACTCAGAAGCCCCTTCTTCCTAAAGGGATGTGGTTCAATTTCAAACATAAGCACTTAAAAACCACACACACCTCTAAATTTACAATTTCATGGTGATTGTCTCCTCTGTTCCACACAGAAAAATCAATGTACAGAGAGAGAGATCAATCCTGACCTTTCAAAGCATGTTCAGTTCTCTGAGTCTTAGGTCAGATAATACCAAATAACGCAGCCTTTTCCTGGGCTCAAAGATACAAAACATCCTGTATCAAAAGTTGTGAAGAGAGGGGAAAGGAGGGACCTTGTGGTGCCTTCCTTGGGAGGGAAGTTCTGCACCTCTCTGCTGATGAACTGTTGTTTCTGTAGTTAGCAAGTCAGGGTGAGGAAGGAAGGGGTATTGTCGTGATGCTAATTGAAACACTGGTCTCGCGTCGCTATTGCTTGGAACACCTTGGCTTTCGCTAGTGCCGGTATTGCGTACGCAGTTTGCTCTGCTGAAACAGGTACGAGCCTGCCCTGGTAGAACTGTGTCCTACAGCCAGGCTGCGGCCGAGCTCCGGAGACAGTCCCAGGGCTGTCAGGCATCAGTGAGCTCTGCTTGTTGAACTGCACATCAGAGAAACAAGGGATGTGGTAAAAAATTGAGGTTTAGAGCTTGCCTTTGAGTAACTGACCATTAAAATGAGATTTCCAAAGGCATAATTACAGTGCTTAAATGCCCTTTGATGGGTGCAGAGCATCACTGGGAGATTACAGATCCAGCTCTCCTGCTGTATTTAGTGCAGGCGAATTCAGTTTCAAATTCTTCAGTCCTGACAAGCTGGCCAAATAGTAAAACACGTAGCAGAGGGTGATATTTAAACTGCGTGCGCACAACTCCCACCAGCCTCTGCTTCACCTCAGGTGCCCCTGTTCTCCCTTTGCCTCCTGGCTCTAAATTCAGGGACAGGCCGCTCAAAGAGCAAGGTGAGTGCAGGGCTGAGAGAGCTGTCAGCACCCTGTAACCCCACTGAGGCCAAGAGTTTTGTCCACGCCTCCCTGCAGGTTAATCTTTTTCCAGTGCTCAAAGGATTTAACTGCATAAACGCAGCAGTTTGGCAGCCAAAGGTTAGGGTATTAGTGCAAAGTGTTGGAGCTGGAGATAAAATCGAGATGTCTTCCTGCCCTGACTCAAACAGAGAGCGAGAACTGAGCTGCAGCAGCTCAGAAGGAGTTGATGAAGTTGAGATGCGCATTCAGGAAGCCTGTCGGATCCTCCAGCTGGGGATAGTGGCTAATGTGGTCGTCCAGCACCGACACCGTGGACGTGGGAAGCACCTTCCTGTTGGAAGAACGCAGCAAGGTGTAAGCACAGGAACTGCAGCGGGCTCAGCCTGATGCTACCGGTGAGGAGGAGAGTACCCTCCTGCACAGTTGGGATTCTGCCTGAAACATGGATTTGGGACAAAAACGCCTGTAGCACCTAGGGTTGACTCTCATCCAAGTGCGGGGTTAGCTTGGAGAAGACTACCTCAGTCAATAAATCTTCCCTCTGTCTGATGTGGTTTTAAAACGCACGACTGATTTGACTGAGAATTGTGGCTTTTGATGCCTAAAATGCGGAAGTGATTTCCCAACTGCAGAAGGCTCCGACTGAATTACCTGGCTGTACAGGTGGGAATTAAAAACCAACCTCCGTGAAAAGGGAACTGAAGGAAAAGTCCCTTGAAATGAAACCCCAGCTGCGTATTCCCGCTTTGCGGTGGCTATTGTCTTACTTGTAAAGCTGAAGAAACTCTGGGTGCGGATTCACGGGGTCCAGGGGCCCGTAGATGAGATGCACTGCAAGAGAGAAGCACGGACAGAGCTTGTATACCCAAGGATGCCCCTAAACTGAGCGGAGGAGACCTGTTGCGTCCGTGTCCCCTCACATGGAGCTCGGGAAGCTTTCAGCACAGGACTGCAAACCCGACTGCTGATGTGGCTCTTGCTTCTCTGCCCTGCGGTCAAGTTCAGCCTCCAACCCTCCTCCTGCAACCACCATGCCTTTCCTTGAGTGCTCACAACTTCTCTTGAGCTTGGAAAGCTCCTCTGCTTCCCCGGGGGGAGCAGCTGGAGAAACCTGAGGCTCTGAACCAGCCTCTAAAGGAAAAGTTTCTTCTGCTCAGTGGAACAAACTCTTTTACCTTAACAAGCTCACGGCTCTGCGCTGGAACCGAGCCTTAAACTGGAGCAGGGGACTTTGCTACCCCTTACACAAACCAAATTTGAGCCGCTTCATCCTCATCAGAATAACGAGAGGCTCCAGCGATTAGTGGAAGGAGCCAGCGCCACACTCCAGTGCCTGCAGGTGAGGGAGGAGGGCGATTCCCAACATCCCGGCCAGTAAACCAAAGAAAAGGGATTCCTACTCACGTGGAACGGAGGTGGACATCAAAGCCCCAACCCAGCGGTCTCTGTGCTTCTTTCTCTGGTTTATGTACTGCAAAATACTGAAGAGAAACCTGTTACGCAGTGGACGGTGCCTCCGGGGCCTGCACAGCCTGGAAATTGCTCTTAGGGCAATGTACGCCTGTGCGAGACCAGGGTGGAATCTGCGTCTCCCACAGCCCACCTCCGTGGGGCAGCAGTGACACAAAATCGATCTGCTCACCCTCCCTGAGCTGAGCGAGCTGCCTAAGCTGTGGGGTTCTTTCTTAATTAGTTAGACAGCAAATGAATCACAGAATCACAGAATGGTTTGGGTTGGAAGGGACTTTAAAGCCCAGCCAGCCCCCCCCCCTGCCATGGGCAGGGACACCTTCCATAGCCCAGGGTGCTCCAAGCCTCATCCAGCCTGGCCTTGGACACTCCCAGGGATGGAGCATCCACAGCTTCTCTGGGCAATCTGTCCCAGTGCTCCCACCCTCTGCAGGAAGAACTCCTTCCTGATATCTAATCTAAACCTCCCTGCTTTCAATTTAAACCCCGTTACCCCTTGTCCTGTCACTCCCTGCCCTTGGGAAAATCCCCCCCAGCTTCCTTGTAGCCCCCCAGGCACTGGAAGGGGCTCTGAGGTCTCCCCGGAGCTTCCCTTCTCCAGGCTGACCCCCCCCAACTCCCCCAGCCTGTCCCCAGGGCAGAGGGGCTCCAGCCCTCGGCGCATCTCCGGGGCCTCCTCTGGGCTCGCTCCAACAGCTCCGTGTCCTCCTGCTGTTGGGGCCCAGAGCTGGAGCAGAACTGCAGGGGGGTCTCCCCAGAGCGGAGCAGAGGGGCAGAATCCCCTCCCTCGCCCCCCTGGCCACGCTGCTCTGGATCCAGCCCAGGATGGGGTTGGCTTTCTGGGCTGCCAGCACACACGGCCGGCTCATGGCCAGCTCCTTGCCCCCAGCCCCCCAAGTCCTTCCCCTCAGGGCTGTTCCCCATCCATTCTCCTCCCAGACTATCCTTGTGCTGGGATTGCCCCAGCACAATGAGATTGGGACGCTGACTCTGGGTCTCACCCCTGCCAGCTCTGTGCCCCAAGTGCAGAGTCCAGTTCAGAGTCCTGCTGAGGGTTGACCCAAGTTCATTTAGGAAGAGGGAAACAGCCCATTGTCTGGGGACGGTAGAAGACGGAGTCTGAATCCATCCCAGCAAGTTTGGGTCCTTTGCTCCCCGTCAAAGGCCGCTGGGGTTGTAAAAGGGGGTAAATCATCATAATCCCTGTTCCAGGTGGTGCAGTAAGTGACAGCAGGCTGCTGTCAGCTGCAAAAGAGCACCCCAAGGTCAGTTACCCCTCAGCAAACTCCAGGCTGCCTCGCTGGGGTGGCAGAGCAGAGTGGGTTTGCACTCAGATGCTCCAAACCAGATGGGAAATCAGCCTGCTAAAAGCCAACGCACTCAGCGCCGCCCGAGTGCTCCCGCGCTCGGCTCGCCGGCAG
>NW_010264102.1:10691-15017 GCF_000690775.1 Eurypyga helias
AGACGACACCAACCTGCCGAGCGCGGAGGGGGGCGGGAGAAGATCAGTTACGCTGGTCAGGTCTCACAGCGAAAAATCTGAACTGCGAAATGCTCCTCAGGCTGTCTCATCACCCCAGCCAGCAACTCAGGGCGTCTCCTTCTTCAGCACAGCTCTCGGGGGCTGAGGCTCACCATTTAAACGGCGGGTTCAAGTCAGTTGGGTTACAAAAAGCCAACAACAGAAAGCTACACTAAATAAACATACGGACACTCTGACACCCAACGTTTAAGGGGCTGGAGATACTTCAGCCTTGAGCTTCCCATCACGGCTGCGCTGCCAGCAAAGGTGACCTTGCAAGAGTTTGCCGTGACAGGACTTGCCAAGTGGGCAGTGTGTCAGCCGTCTGTTCCCTCGTTAGAAGCCACAATTAGCGAGCGCCCTTGGGAGAGGCCAAGCTCTTTGGTCCTTACTGTGATTTATCCAGGGATTGTCCCCAGCGGGAGGAGAGAGGAGTTTGCACACCGAGGGAGGACACACAGAGGCCCCACTGAACTCAGTCACGAGCCCGAGGTCATTCTGAAAGTCCCAGACTGGAGAAAAGCAGATTTAGCTCCAGTTAACAAAAAAAACACAAATTCAAGCTCCTAACTTCCAAATAAAAAAATCCCAAATTGTGCATCTCCAGCGTTGTCCTTCTCCCACCTCAGGCTCAGATCCTCCTGACTCCAGAATCCGTTTACCTGCCTTGCAAGAATCCCTGCGCCTACATCACATCCCAGCTCTTTTCTGGGGGGGGCAGTGATGATCCCAGACCCCAGCCGAGCTCTGGTAACGGCTGCCTGTGACTCTTGCCTGCAAACAGAGGGACGCCCTGGGTGTAAAACTGATCTTACGCAGCAATTAACGGCAGCCTACCTGTCCACGACGAGATTGCCGTCGTTGGTCCGCACCGCCGTCCACATGTCCCAGTACTCCGCCTGCGAAGGCTGCGTGTAGGGCCCGAAGACAGCCCTGAGCCTGAAAAAACAGAGTTCGGAGTGGCACGGCAGCAGTGTCAGAGTATGGCTCAAAAACTAGCTGCGGGCAAGAAAAGAGTCGAGCACTTCCAGCTTCCACTGGAATGGAATATGTGGGAGCCAGCGCAGCACTGCAAATCGTTCCCCAGAGGAACTCAGTGTTGGGCTGCCAGTCTAGGATCACAGAGTCATGGAATGGTTTGGGTTGGAAGGGACCTTAAAGCCCACCCAGCCCCACCCCCTGCCACGGGCAGGGACACCTTCCATAGCCCAGGTTGCTCCAAGCCTCATCCAGCCTGGCCTTGGACACTCCAAGGGGTCCCCAGATACACTGATTCCTCTGTTGGCTCCCTCCCTGCTTGGCCCACCCCTCCCAGTATGGGCTTGTGCCCAGCAGCACGGAGACCCGACTCACCCTCTGGAGAAGAAAAAGAAGTTCATCAGCCGCGTGATGATGGGAGACAGCCAACCTCCATCCTTGAGGATCTTGGGCAGAAGGAGAAAAGGAGTCGGCACCGCTCGGTATCTTACAGGTGGCTAAATCTTGCCTCCGTGGAGGGCTTGTCCCCCAACTCCTCGTATTACAGCAGTTTCCCAGCCCTGACCCTCGAGATGCACGTGAGCGCTCGGCGGTGCTGAGGGATCATGAGTTGGGACACTGGGATGAGACGAGCTGCATCCTGACATTCTCTGCTTCTCCCCATCGCCTCCAAGGATGCCTGCGAGCAGCTCAGGAAAAGCCGCAGGCACCTGCGCCAGGTAAAACCTCAAACTGGCGGCATCACGTGTTGCTTGCGGCGCGATTCAGTACGACCCGGGGGGTAGAGCTCACCTTCTGGATGAACCGGGGGTAGTGCGTTTCGGGGAAAATCCCTGGAAGGATGTCAAAGAAGAGAGCTGTAACGCTACACGTGTTTTGCTTTGCATCTCCCAGTCTCTCCCCTTCTTCACGAAAGGTGGCACGGGCAGCCCGAGGACTGATGCTCCCAGTTAATTACAGCACCTTAATTGCAATTTATTTGGGGTTCAGGTGGTGCTTTCCCTCGGGTGATGGAGACGGGAAGGCCATTCCATGGATCCCCATCCCTCCCAGCTGATCCGTGCCACCGTGCCCGGCAAACCTTACCTCCGTTGGATAAACAGAGGCTGTTGATCAAGATGCTTCCAGTTTTATTGTGCTCATACCTGGGGACAGAAGAGCAGAAGGTGAGACACAACTAGACTTTCTCCAGGCTCCAAAAAGCAACGGATCAGCCAGTCAAATTAACCGTGTCAGATCATCTCTCCTGCCCTGTTGTCCCCAGTTGGATAAGAAGGAGCTCAGGAGGGAAGTTAAACATCCTACCAGCCAGGAGCTGATGGCTGGGACCCTCAGTCTGCCTACCATGGCTGTGCCCTGAGGCCTCCCAGCCTTCGTTACGGCTGTAGAGACAGGGGAGAGGGGGCTCCGCGCTGCGCTCTTCCACTTATCTGCTGGAAACCAACAGGGATAACAAAGAGAAGCCAGAGCATCCGTGGTTGCAGGGACCTGTGGAGCAGCTCCTGTGCGACCGTATCTCCGTAATCGTGGGACAGGAGATTAATCCTCTGGTGGCGGAGGCCGAGGTGACGCACCAGCCCCTCGACGATGCTGGCTTGCTCGAAGATGGAGTAGCGGTGGGGCCTCTGCGAAGCAAAGCAGGAGAGGAACCACAGTGAGAGCCTGACCCACCATGAGCCTACAAGCTCCGGAATAAATGCCCAAATGGAGGAATATGGGGTGGAGACCGGTAGTTGGTGACCCCAGACAGAGCAGTCAGGATGTCCTTGGCCAGCAGCGATGTCCACAGGCCCAAGGGAGCACTGCCCGTGCCCCAAAGGGGTCAAGGAGTCACGTCAAACCCAAGTAAAGGCAAGACGGTGACAGAGCCGGTCTCCCTCACGCACCTTCCCCATCCCTTCCGCTACTATAATGTATATTCCTCTTCCAGATGTAAATGGGAGAAGAAACTGGACTGCAAATGCCAATTGGGCCTACAAGGAAGCTGGGGGTGACTTTTTACAAGGGTCTGTAGTGACAGGGCAAGGGGTAATGGGGTTAAATTGAAAGTGGGGAGGTTTAGATAATATATCAGGAAGAAATTCTTCCTGGAGAGGGTGGGTAGGCACTGGGACAGGTTGCCCAGAGAAGCTGGGGATGCCCCATCCCTGGGAGTGTCCAAGGCCAGGCTGGATGAGGCTTGGAGCACCCCGGGCTATGGAAGGTGTCCCTGCTCATGGCAGGGGGGTTGGAACTGGATGATCTTTAAGGTCCCTTCCAACCCAAACCATTCTATGATTCTGTGAATTTTCTGGGGATGCCGGCACGGCAGAACAACCTCTGGCCCAAAGGAGCTGCAAAAATCCTCTTCCTCGGGCTACTTACAGGCTTGTCACTGAAACCGAATCCTACGAAATCTAGAGCAATCACCCGGTGAAACCGCTGGGTCAGCCCTTCCCAGATCTGGAAGAGAAATGAATTTAAAAAATCGGCTGATGGGAGCAGAGAGAGGAAAAGTCAGAGGCATTGCGCAGCCACGGATGGCCACACTCCCCGAGACAGCACCTTCCAGCTCCAAGAAAACTGCAGGAATTTAAAAGTTCCCAAGAAACAGCAGGACCATCCCCTAGAAAAGCCAAGATCCTTGTTGTGGGTCTTTTCCTTCTGCGTTGGGCTGGAGTGTGGGAAAGGGTGACTTGAAAATAGCTTGTGTCCCGTGCAAGGAATCGGGAGAGGAACAGGGCTGATATCCCGGAATGCAGTGGTGCCCCCAGCGGAAACTCCTCCGGAGCATCACCCACCACCCGTGCCCGTCGGCTCACCCGCAGGAGGGAGAAACCGCGGGGACCGCTGACAGCATCCAGCCCCCCACGCCGTCGCTCCCCTCACCTTGTACCAGTCGTAGCTGGAGGTTGGGAAGCCGTGCAGGAGGACGACGACGTCGGAGCTGCCAACGGCACCGCTCGAGTCTGGGGAGGGAACGGGGTACCTCAGGGTCAGCTTTTCTCCCCCCCAGTTTCTTCCCCGATGAGACAGGCGTTCCCATTTGCCCTGCGGGGACCCCAACCAGTAGCTCGGTGCTACTTCTCCGCCTGCTCCTTCAAAACCAAGCATGGATTTGACTCGCTCCGCAGCTTCCCGGTGCCAGCGTGGCTTTGGAAACCAGCCCGGATGAGCCACCGTGGCCACCAGCCCCAGCTACGTGATGCCAGCCAGGGCTTTACTCAGCATCAATTAATTGTGGCTCCCCCCGTGATGGGCAGCAAGAAGGTTTTCCAGTCCCTTTTCCTTGCTGCAACCCATCGGAGG
>NW_010264102.1:15055-15421 GCF_000690775.1 Eurypyga helias
TGCACGAGGACCGGCCTTCGTGGCTTCACCCAGTTAAAACGGTTTGATAAGGAACAGCCACGCTGGGCCTGGATCCACGCAGCGCCTCCCCCTAAAGCCACGACGTGTTGGGAGGGATTTGCCATCACCCCACCTGGCCTTGGGGACGTCCCCGGGGCCAGCGAGGGGAGCAGAGCCCCCAGCCCTGCTCCCCCACCAGGACGGACGAGGCGTCCCCAGGGCTCGGCGCGGCCCCGTCACCTCTGTAGAAGATGTTCCGGTCCTTGTAGGTGAAGTAGCCTCCGGAGGATCTCCAGGAGAGGAGAGCTGGGGAGAGCTTGGGGGGCGGGATGTGCAGGTAGACGGCGAGCAGGGGCACGCTCAGCA
>NW_010264103.1:0-306 GCF_000690775.1 Eurypyga helias
TGGGATACAGCGGGTAAAAGCAGTGTGAGTCGTCCCGTAAAGCACCCCTGGGTGAGATTTCCCCATGGCTTTATGGAAAAGTCACTCCTGGGCCTGATCCTGGAGCGATGCTGCTTGGATTTACCCCAAAAAGCGGGGCTGGGCTCAGGCGCCGTGCCCCTGCATCGGCCCAGAGCGATGGGCAGCTCCGGCTTTCCCTGGGGTCTGCGCAGCCCACGGGTTGCAGTCCAGGATCCTGCCGGATGGGCCATCCCGATGGATGGGCCATCCTGGAGGGATGAATTGCTGTTGGCTTGGAGAGCAGAG
>NW_010264103.1:376-1193 GCF_000690775.1 Eurypyga helias
CCCGTTTGGATCACTGGGGGTGCCGCAGGCAGCGGAACTGTGGAGCGGGACGGGGGTCCGTGGCTTTCTCCTGCCTGCGTGGGACAGCTTTCCCGGGGGAGAAAGCTCGAGTTTGACAGACTGATCCGTTGCGGCTGTGCCGGTGCGGAAGGACAGGACAGGCTTCTCTGCCTGGACCCGCTGGCAGGCGAGATGTGCTCACGTATCCCATCCCCGGAGATGGGATTTCATACCTGCTCGGCTCCGAACCAAAGGAAATGCGAGGAGCGGGCCAGCAAAACCTTTGGAAAAAAATTTCCCCTGCTAATTGGAGCGATCAGCAGGAGGCTGAGCCGGGGGAGGGGGAGCAGGTCTCTCCCGGCTTCGGTGGGACGATGCTGGGGAGAGGCCTTAATCCCCAGTGCCCAGCAGGCATCCCGGGGATGGGGATCCTGGGGGTCAGGGTGGCTGTCAGGTCTGCATCCCAAGTCTGCATCCCACCGGGAAGGATGCGGTGTGTGGGCAGAGCCAGCCTGGGCACCCGAAAAAGCAGAGGTGGCAGAGCCCTGAGCTCCTCCTGGGTGGTGTCAGTGGCCAGGGGCTACGGGGGCTGCAGGCGGTGGGGGTTTCGGCTGGTTCCCCTCCAGGCTGGCTGGGTTTTAGCCTGAGCGCACCCTCACCCAGGGTGCCCCTGAGAGGGGAGGAGCAGCTCGCCCCTTCCTGCCCGACACCCTGCCGGGGTGACCTTTGGTGGCTCCCACACCGATCCCACCCGGCTGAGCTCCCCGCTCCTGCTGCTGGGTCCGTAAAAGCCAAGGGGCGCTAACGAGACGTGTCC
>NW_010264103.1:1347-2543 GCF_000690775.1 Eurypyga helias
TCTGGGTCGGTTTTCGGATGCCGACCACGATGGCGCGTTGGTCCAGAGCCGGCACCTGGCCCCACGGAAAAGAGACAGCCTGTCTGCCCTGCGCTCCCGGGGAGGCGGCGAGAGCCCTGCCGACTGTAGTACAGCCGCACGTGGGAGGCTCCGCGCTCTCGATTGCTGCCTGAATGCAATTAGGCTTTAATGAGTCATTAAAATAAATCTCTGTTTCTACTCCGAGCAAACATGCCGGGGGGGACGCTGACAGTCGGAGCAGCAGGTCTTGCATCATGCGGAGGAAGAGGCTGCGCTTCCCCCCCGCCGCCTTGCGCCCTCCTCCCCAGGGCTGGGCCGTGGCACCCTCCATCTCCCTTTTCCATGGAAAAAAAGGACTTTTCCCGAGATCTGGTGGGAGTGAGGTGAAATTATAACCCCTCCTAGGGCTGGGTTTTTTCTGGAGGAGCGGTGGTCGGGGCGTTATCTGCTCTCTGATGCTGAAGGGCATCTGCCCAGCTGGAAGCGGGCAGAGGCGTAACCAGCCCTGATTTGTGGCTCCTGGTTTCTCACGGATGCTGACGGCTTACATCCATGTCCTTTTTAGCCTGTCCTGGGATGCGGTGGGCAGCTGGGGGACACCGCTGGCCCCATGGCTGGAGGGAGGTGAACATCAGGGCGAGCGCTGAAATGCGAAAGGGATAACGTGGTGCGCTACCGGCAGACATCCATAGTTTTCCCGGCTGTAAATGGGATTTAAAGAGAGGAGGTGAGCCGAGAGGGATGCTGGTGGTCCCCATTGCTGGTCGGATGCAAGGCTCGTCTCCCTTCGCGCCACCCAACCGGCCAACGGTCCAGTTACCCCTAACGATCTCTCTGCTAATTCAATCCCTCGCTGGCACGCTCGCAGGCGGGCGGGAGGCAGATGCTGGAGGACACGGCGGGGGAGACATTCCCTGCGTGTCCCCGGGGAGCAGCATCCCTCCATCCCTCCAAGGCGCAGCCGCTGTGTCAGCCGCCGGCCCCGGAGCGTTGTCCAGGTCACGGGAGGGCACGAGTTAACCCCGAGGGTTGAGCAGAATTTATTTTGTGGTTGATTTTAGCAAAACAAAATAAATGGGGTGACGTCGAGGCATGACGGATCCGCCCCGGCGCGACTCGGATGGCGTTGCCTAAGCGTGCTGTGCAGGAGGGGCCGAAGCCAATGGGATTACAGA
>NW_010264103.1:2599-3278 GCF_000690775.1 Eurypyga helias
TCAGGCTTGGCTTCCAGGAGCGGAGCTTGCCGCTAGACGGAAAGGTTTTGCACGAGCGGTGTTGCATACGTCGGGTTGGGAGGAACGGGGACAGGGCAGTGAGGGCAGATCCGGGTGGGAATCGGGAAACTGGGCAGAGGACCTTCATGGGAATGATGGAAAGGAGGTGGAAAGGGCGAGACAGCACCGGTGCCCAAGGGAAGGAGGGAGATAACAAGGTGGTGCCTGGAGGAGAAGCTGTCCTGGGGGTTGTTTCAAAGAAAACCAGGGAGAAACGGGTTTAGTGGAACAAAACCTTTAGTGGGAAACTCTTGGTTGATCTCGTTGGGGGTACTCCGTGGGGGTGCTCCGGACCGTGTTGCACGATGCCTCCTCTGGGACTGATCCTCCCCTTCCAACTCGCGCCCAGTGGGATGTTGGGTGCCCCTGCGTTCTCGATGGGAGCCGCGAGCAAACCAAACTGGGAGAAGATCCTGCCTCCACAGGGTGGGTTTGCAGCCCCTGGGGATCGGAGGGATCTGGCCGAGGTCTTCCTCTCCTCGCCCTGATGGGAAGAGCCCACTGGTGTGAAAATAAAGGGGTGCTGAGCGGGGGAAGGTTTCATCTTGGAGCAGTGAGTGTTCCGGAGAAACCCCCTCCCGGGGCTGGGAATGAGCAGCAGAGCATCCTCGGCGGGGGG
>NW_010264103.1:3315-3950 GCF_000690775.1 Eurypyga helias
ACATGAGCCATCCTTCCTACCCGCCGAGGCCTCGGTGCAGGGTGGCTGGAGGCAAAGAGGTCCCTGCGCCCCAGTTTTGCTTCTCTGGTGCCTTCCCGCCTTTTGCTGGGAGCACTGGCTCCTGGGGCGAAGTACCTGTGCTGCATCGGAGCGTTACTGGGGACTTAAATCCATCAGGGATACCTACACCGGCACAACGAGCTTGTGCGAACACCAAGGGGGAGGAAGGAAATAACCCTTCCTGCTCCTTCCCGCGCTCCTGAGGATCCATCTCTGGTGCTGCACACCGTAAAGAGCCGGGAGCTGCTGTGGTGGGGGGATTGAGGGGTTACATGGGATGCAAACCAGACCCAAGTCCTCGTTCTCGTGGCCATGTCCTCCAGGGATTCACGGCACGGCAGGGTCCAGCCTGGGCTCCGTCTCTCTGCTGGCTCTTCCCATGGGCACGGTCCCGAGAATTCAGCGCTTGCGTGCGGGGAAATGCTCCGGCTTTTGGCAAGGGTGGGTCTCGCACAACCCGCGTTCTGGCTCCCTGCGACCTCCCCATGCTCCCAGCGTGGCTGCCCGTTGCGGGGGGTGTTTGGACGCTGGGCACGGCGGGGATGCTGGCCAGGTCCCGGCCGGCTTCGGAAAGC
>NW_010264104.1:0-12550 GCF_000690775.1 Eurypyga helias
AAAAAATAGTGTTTTCAGCTGCATCAAAAAGAAAATTACTTTCCGAATGTGTAGTTTGCTCAAGAAGGATGTGCTTAGTAAGCATATTTTATGTGTCAGCATAGGAATACAAAGTTGTTAGAGGCCCACTTTACAACACCCCAATATGACAACTTAGTGACTAAAAATGTGCCAGAGCAGCTTCATAACAGAAGAACATTATGTTTCCCAAACTTCTTCACTAAAGCATCACTGTCATTAGTAGAAGCAGTATCTCAAGTACAAGAAAAGTTGGTGGCTTTGCATATAGTGGCATATCAAGATAAAAAGCAATCTAAATCATTACATGGAAAGGGAAAGGAAGCTTTTCTTTCTGCTCTATTCATTTCAACTAGACTAGCCCCTTTGAGCCTTCTCAAAAGTGTGTCCTCTTAATTCCATACTAGAGTAAAAGCTAAGCATTTTTGGTTCTTAAGTCATAATCCTGAAGACAACTGATTTTCTAGGGCAACTAACAAGCTGCCAAAATATGAGAAGCCAGAATGAAAACTAAGTGCTGACTTCATCTGTATTATTTGGCTTGGTATAAACTACAACAAATAGTGAATTGGCTGCAGTTGCTAAAGATGAACCATGCCCAGAGAAAGACTGGATCTGTAAAAGAACACAAGCATGGGTGTTTGTGTCTGCAGTCTTTCTTTTCCCCGGAGCATGGTTATGTCAGTACACATTAAGCAAGAAAGCACCTGGCTTTCACACACCTATTCCCGTGTGTTTTAATTTTCAAAAACACTTTCACCGATGACGTCCCAGAAGCTATCAGTCTCATGCGCGCCGGTGTGCACGTGTGTGTAGTATGCCACGCTGCGTCAAGGGACATACGCACATCTGCTAGGGTGGAAAGCGCTGTAAGGGAGCTCTCTCTCTACAGTGATCCTCCTCTGCCACCTCTGCGAACCGTCTGCTGTTTAGGCTACTGGACAAAAGGCTCCTGATCAAGCACCCTGCACCTACCCGATCCCTAAGCATCACTCCCACAAACCATGAGTGTCTGTAGAAGGTACTTACATAATAAAGAAAAGCTGTTTCCTAACAAAGTAGAAGGAAGAAATTCACTTTCTCTTCAAAAAGTGCACAATGAAAACATTAAACGTTGGAACTCATTTACACGACAACTTTTCTGCATTACCTCAGATAAAAGCAGACAATTTATCTAACAGGAAATAATAAACATTGCAAGTAATCAATGATGTCCTGGTTTTCTTACCAGAAATGGTTGTTTCAGCTGATTCGCCTGAGTTTGCAGCTTTTGTTTCAGACAGACAAAAAAAATAAAGGGAGGGGGAAAAGGACCACAATGAAGTTTTAGACATACATAACCATCCTCTGCAGCCTTTCCTTTTATTACCAAGTTTACTGCATTCACCAGAAGAGGGCAACACCTGCTTATCAGAACAGCTCCAGGTTGTCAAAAAAGGTAGATGTAATAATCTCTGAATAAAAAAATTACAATTTCAACGAATTCAAATAGAATCCAACTGAAGACGGTTTATTTTCAACAAATACTGCCCAGTTTGCATTGCATAATATTAAAAGAAAAACCACTGACCCCAAGATATGAGCCACGCTAGCCTGAAAGCCACATGCCTACCCTGAGTGCCTTGCTAAATCTGGGGACAGTAATCAAGCACACCTAACAAGACAGCTGCAGCTGGGTATGAAGGACTCCTCTCTGACTTTGTGTAATTACTCTGGGATCTGCCATTTCAAAAAATGTATCCCTCATTTACCTGTTCTCTTTTCTATCCTGCAAAAAGCAACACTACAAAAAGTTCATTCATTTCCAAGCTTGACCCTCTGATCTTGATAGGAGCCAGGCAACTATTTATATAGCAAACACTAGCCACTACATCTTTGATGTTGTTACACTCACTATTTTGATCAAAATGACACCAGGAAATTTGATATCTGGTTCACATCGCAAATTCAAAGTTACCCTTACGTTCACTGAGTGTTTTTTGACAGTGCCACCAACAAGCCAAGTCATATCATGTAAGGAACCACTGGCTGGTCTTCACATAAAACACTATTTAAAAATATATATACTTAAGGTATTTCAACATCTCTCAAAAGTCAAATGTTATCCTACAGTGTTACTTACAATACACTAATTATACTGTAATTATACTGTAAAGCCTTTCCTACTGCTGTAAAAGAGTTAAGTCAGAGATACCAAAAGTCTCTGCAGAAACCCAGATTTTTTTGGTTAAACACAGTAAACAAGGAGTTTCTGAAATGCTAATCACTCACATTATTTTGCTAGCCTTACTGAAAACTAGCAATAGCTTCTCTCCAAAGGATAAAAGTAAATATAATTTGTGTAATGAAAGGAGAATTGGAATAATATCAATAACCATAATTTCATTTTCTCTGGAAAATTACTCATGCTATTTGCACCACTAAATAGGCTAATAAGCCACAAGAATGATATGGATAATTAATTTGCAAATATTTACATATTCTTAACTATCTCCATGAATTAAAAAGTAACAGCAGCAGCAATCTTCCTATGCACTTTCTAAAATACAAAAACAATTGGAAAAAATTGCACAGAACCCCCTTATACCTGATATATGTCTTCTGCCAGGCAATGTAGCAGCAGGTTCAACTACAAAGAGAGAACATTTTTTAGGAGCAGAAGTTTTATATATATTTGTACACACACATATGTACACACAGTAGTTCTAAACACAACCATTTCAGATGTGCTACTCCCCTCAATTCAAGTCGGTTTGCAAAATTACTTTGCATCATTGAGAAATGTGTGTCAAGTCTTTCTGAAAGCTGGAAGTTGTTTTGAGTTCAATTTTTAACCCAGTTTATCACCTTATGGACGACGCAGATTAGGCTGTGAGCTTTCCCACTGACATTCCATTACCAAGGTCTTCAGAAACCCTTTCTGCACACTTGCTTGAAGGTGAAGTAGACTACATAGCAGCAACCAAAAACGTAGCATGTACACACAACTGTGCTTTCACATGGCTATTTTTGCAAAATGTGGAAAAGAAGTGCTGGTGAATTATTCAGTAAGTGAACTTTTTTATTAATAAAAGAGAAACAGAGAAATTAAACCAAAAAAAGAAGCAGGGGGCAGGAGAGTTGGGCAAGACACATGCTTTACTCCCTACATATTTACAAATTACATGAGATGTACTTAGAGAATACATCTACATCATGATGCTCATATATATCATATGAGCAATTGATCTGACAACTGAAGGTATTGCACAGACTACCCACGAATGTGAAACGTGCCATAATCAAGCAAGCCAAGTGAATAAAGTCTCCCTGGTACAGAAGATAGTTGCTGAGCTATCAATATGAGGAGGCCTAGCAGATTGACTACATCAGATCAACACGGTGAACCTGCCACAGAGGCAAGTGCTATGTGCTTCCTGTGGTGGAGGCAACTAGCAGGTGGCTAGAAATGTACCCTGCAGCCTGTGCTATCCCCCAAAACATCACCCTGGGCTGTGAAAAACAAGTGACAACACAGCACAACATACAGTTAAGGCACTGTCACCTACTTCAGCACCTGTGATAGCTGAGACCCTGGCTGTTGGGGGCAAGAGTTTCTCCACAGTTGGTGCCTTGATATCCAGCCAGTCTGTTATCACCAAGGTGATGGCATATTACACTGGTGCATACTGTACCAACCGCTGCCACGTAGTCCATGTGCAACTGATGTCATCCAGGCCTCTGGAGACCTGGTTCTTGCACAGGTTGCTGCAGACCAACTCTACCACTGCCAATTCCCTCAGATACTGAACACCTTCCTCCTTCCATCAGTGGTAGTCCACTTGCATCAGTAGTCTACAAGACATTAATTGGATTCTGAATCCAGTGAACCAAATTCAGATCTCTGTGGACTGCCAGGAACCAACCAGTCGGGAATGACACACAGGGAAGTGCTCTGAGGCAGTAGTTTACTGGTGCAAGGTGTGTGGGAGAATTGAGGCAGGTGCCTAGCCAGAGTAGTTTTCGCCTCTGATGGCCTGGGAGTTTACACCTGAACAGGCACAGAATCCTGCTGGCTCGGCAGACCACTTGAAGGAAGGATGTCTTCCTTACACCAAAGACAGATTTTTGGTGCTGTGTTAGGGCCTGCCCTATGCCTACCAGGCCTGTGCCCAGCCCCCTGAAAGGAGCAACAGGGTCGCTGGATCTAAGGACAAAAAAATGGATGCTGTGGCTAAACCAGAGGCACAACCCTAACCGTAACAGTCACTCCTGCAGTCCAGAGGAAACAATGGAAGCGGAGGTTGACCCAGTCAGTGAAGACAAAAGAAGCTCCTCTTGAGGGGCTGCAGGAAGAAGACCTCAGAAGAGGCAGCCTGTTTAACAGCAGCACAGCCACAAGAACATAGAATCATAGAATCATAGAATGGTTAGGGTTGGAAGGGACCTTAAAGATCATCTAGTTCCAACCCCCCTGCCATGGGCAGGGACACCTTGCACTAGACCAGGTTGCTCAAAGCCACATCCAGCCTGGCCTTGAACACATCCAGGGATGGGATGTGACAGAAATCATAAAAGAGACAGAAACCACCCAGTCGCTATTCCTGAGCAAGCTGTGAGATAGGCGCAAAGATGACAGCTGCCAGCCAAGCAAGCAGATTGCTGCCTGGTTGCTCAGTGCTGGGATATTGGGACCAACGATGGGGAGTGAGAGTACATGAGAGCTTGACGAGACGTAAAGAAATGTCAGTTCATTTTTGCTGAGCGTCATACAATGCATGAAGCTTAAATCAGCAACTCTGAAATATGGCTAGATAAATACATGGAAATCGGATTAATTGCACTATCTTTAGTTTTTTAGGACTTTTCCTTTAAATCAACTGTTAATTTTAGTTGATTTGCAACCAATTTTCTCATGCAAAAGATAGGGGTGCCAATATCTAAGTAAAATAACACACATCCATTAAGTAAAGAACTCTACCTTTATATACGTCAGCCTGCTGAATTTAAACTATTTCAGTAAAGGCAGAACCAAGTCACATCAAAACACCTCACTTGAGACAACTAGGATTCTGCCTACAGAGCAATACAATTGGTCTTTTTAACATCTAGCACTGTATGAACTTCACAGATCATGAAAATTTGGCTATATCCTTAATTTTTACAGTCAATCTTCAGGAAAATTAGGACTTCGCACTATATGGAAAGTCCAGTTAAAATACATGATCCTATATGGTATGTGTTCTAGAGCTGTTACATAGAAGTGTTGTTACTTTAACACTGTACAATGATTAGGTATTATGACACCTATAAAATTATTTTCTTAACACCTAGTGTGGGTTTAGCAATACCAACTTTAAATAATATGGAGAACTGAACCAGTAGTCAGATAAAACTGTTCTGTACTGTTTAAACAGTAAATAGTTTTTTAAGGTAGAATGGGTTGAATAAAAATAACTGAATTCTACATAAAGTGGACTTTTGTTTAGAGAAGAAACTATACTTCTACATGTGGGCAAACTGGCTTTCCTACCACAGGAAATGAACTGTGGAAAAACCCTCACCTCCCACAAAAGGGCCCTGGCAGAAATTATGTTCTGAAAGGGAACTCACCTCTTGAAGTATGCAGCATCTCACAGAGAAGACCACCACAATGCTGCTTCTGCCAACCAAAACACTAAAAAATCTGCCTGGGGAACCTGACCTTAAGGTCTTTCTCTCACAGTCTTGGGGAGTCAGTGTAGCCATAGTAACTGTAGACAAACTGCATTTCCCATCCTTCATACCCCTTCAACCTGCTTCGTGAATTTTTGAGAATATAAGTGGTATCCCGAGGTAGGTAAGAAAATTGTCTACAAAGATACTTAGTACTGTCAGTTAGTAAGAAGATAGTGAACTCTAAAAAGCCGTATGTTTTTAAAAACAAACCCAGCAGTACAGGGAGCAAAATAAGCTAAACGCAAGCCACGAATATGGAGCTGGTAAATGCAGCAAGTGATGACGGCATGCATAATCCAAGGGGCACTTTTTTCTGGTCACACATCTAACCATGACTTCTCTTACAGCACAGTATTCACACGCCTACAGTTGCTAGAAATTATCCATGAAAATTAGACTTGTCACTGATCAAGGTGCAGCATTAAGTTCACTAACCATGTCTTCCATCAGAATCGCTTTTGCATACAGAAAGGGGGAAGGAGAAGAGGCTGACATAAGTTATTTGATTTCACTTACATTTGCCAACTCTCCTCCTTCATTGTATTTAAGAACTAGAAAAGCAAGTCAATAGGGTTTATTTGGAGAAGGATCAAAGTCCAATCTAAAATACCCCTAAAGCTGACATGTAAAAAGGAGAACAACTCAAGGTGTGCTAGTTTTACGCAAACAGAAAATTTATTTCCCTTAGGTTGTTTACTATCGAGAAAAGCAAGAAAATCCTTATGTATATGAAACCTCACTTTATTTGCTCCATGCATTTTTACTTGCAATACTTTTAGGATCATGAAATCAATGAATCTAATATCCTACTCCAAAACAAGACATTTATTGTAGTAATATTTACTACATTTTCTCTGTTAGAGAACATTCCTGAGGATCCAAATATCAAATAAATAGGCAAACAACATTATGCACTATTATTCTTTGCTGCAAGTGAGACCAAATAGGTCCCCACAAGAACAGATGTTTTCTGAAGAAAAAGGCAACTCCAATAAATGAGGTAAGCACCAGTTTCTGCTTCTAACATGCATCATTGGAAACAAAAGCAACTGCCTTCCTATAATTTTGTACTGTTCCAACACAAATGGCGGGCTAAGCCAAGACTTGAGAATCTCGTCTGTGTAGGTAGAGGAAACTTCCACTGGTATGAAACCTGTTTAGCAGTTCTTGCCTTCGCTCCATACCTCAGCTGCAAAAAGCTTACCTGGGAACCACTATTTGCATTGTGAAAATCTTTATTTCCAATAATGACTTTGTATGACAACGGGAACCAGTGTCACTTTAGCAGCCTCAGTCTGGTAGGGGACTAAAGCCATTAATAACAGTACCTAGGGTTAGGTCCACAAACATGATGTAGTTCTGAGAGAGTCCAGGGCCTGGTCCTGTCTACAAAAGAACCTTGTGTTTACAGTATTCCTTAGCATGGGACATCTTAACTATCAGTCTTCTGGCTCTCTTAGGATGGGATGGTCTCCACATGTCCTGCTGAAGCAAAATTCAAAAAATCAGTTCAGCCAAAGGGAAAGAAAGGAAGAAGGAGGCTTTGTAATAAATAGAGTGGTCAAGATAGGAAGGACGAGATGCATGTTCTGGTCACTGCATTAGAGGCATTGTCACTCACAGCATTCCTTTTGCTCAGTTAGACACAAAATAGAGAAAAAGCCCTTAAAGCATGAACAGTGTACAATGTTTTATCTCCAACTGGAAGAATGAAAAATATGCTTTACTTCTCCCTACCTCCAATCTAACTTATGATCAGTACATGCTTTCTTAAAATTTTTGGAAAGGCAACACCCTTTCCGATTCACCTGTCTTCAGGCAAGCCTCTTGGCCAGAAGCAGTTCAGTTTTTCCAGGGTGGAGGAGCGAGAAGCGTCAGAACCTGGTGCAAGAACCAAGTTACTGGCAGCTGCTTCCTGCTCCCCCATCTCCGGGAAATGGTGTTACAGTTTTACCTAACGCTTCATGATCTCCTTCATACTTTTGCAGAAAGCCTCTGAGCAAGCCTGAGACATCAACTCAAGTGCTTTCTCAGGAGAAGAAGAAAAAGAGTTTGACCTGCAGTGAGGTAGAGCTGCCATATGGACACCCACCCTGCCCAGTCTGTGCGGTGTGCAGGGGCAGGGGATGGTCCTGCAGGAAGGGTTGTGCCTGCTGGCCTCTGTCTCTCGGGAAACACGGTGAGGGAATGCAAGGAGCAGTTGCTTTCTAGTCAGGTCCAGACATGAACAGGCACTGAACACTTAAGGCGCTGCAACAGCCCTGGTAATTTGTGTAAGCAGACATTTCTGGCAAAATCTCATAAGTTTATGGACTTAGATTTTCTGGGGCCCAGGTGACAGTTTATAAAATGAAGTCCCTATAACTTTACTTGTGTTAATTGAAAAACATGCCAAAAATGAGAAGAGTTTGTACTATTATTCCAAACTAAAGGTATCCTCAACAATATCAGCTCTCACAAATAGGTCAACAGCAGAATCCAAATGGAAGTACCCTAAGGGACACCTTGGTGGCTAAGTAATATGGACTCCCTATGTCGCAGTATGTAGCTGACACCACAGAATGACATTGGATAACCACAACTGCATATTACTAATCATAGAATCATGGAATGGTTTGGGTTGGAAAGGACCTTAAAGACCATCTAGTTCCAACCTCCCTGCCATGGGCAGGGACACCTTCCACTAGAACAGGTTGCTCAAAGCCTCATCCAGCCTGGCCTTGAAGACATCCAGGGATGGGGCATCCACAGCTTCTCTGGGCAACCTGTTCCTGTGCCTCATCACCCTCTCTGTGAAGAATTTCTTCCTGACATCTAATCTAAACCTCCCTGATTTCAATTTATACCCATTACCCCTTGTCCTGTCACTACAGGCTCTTGTAAAAAGTCCTCTCCCAGCACCCTTGTAGGCCCCCTTCAGATACTGGAAAGCTGCAATGAGGTCTCCTCGGAGCCTCCTCTTCTCCAGGACCACGCGGGCTGCCCGGTTCCTTCTCCGCTCCCTGGGCTCCGGGAACCCCTCTGTCAGCTTCAATCGAGCGCCGAGCTGCAGCAGGAGCTGCTGCCACTGCCGCCACTGCCACTGCCAGATCAGTTTTGACTTACAAACACATAAAAAAACCTCCAAAACAACCCACGAAACAGGAACTTAATAAAAATTAGATTTTCTAAATAAGATTTGATAGCAAACTTAGCGTTGAGAGTTTTTTCACCAAAAATTCAATTGATTCAGGCAAGGGAATTGTTTTGCATTAAAAATTCCCATTAGAAATGCCAAAGTGGCAGTTTTCATTCCAAACAGAAACATAGTACCACTTTCTAGCTTAAAAAAAAAAATTAAAAAATTCACACTGAAAAGTCAATTCCACACTGCATTTTTAAGTCTGTACAAATCCTCTTCTAAACATTCTCACAGGCAAGAGGTATCAGTATGTATTACATCAGTCACCAGCACTGTGCAGCAACTACTGTCCATTTATATTCAGTTACTAGGATACTGCCATATGAAAATGCCTGGCATTAATACATTTCACAGGACTTGCTCATGAACAAAACTGAGTAGCCCAAACAGCAAAACTAAAAAATGGTACTATTCCTAAATCCGTCTATTTACAGAAATGGGCACTTAAAATACTACATTCAAATTAAATCCCTATTTTCTATTGAGAGATTTGGTCCTGTTAACACTTGATAAACCCTTCAGCTGGATAAACATTCTGCCAAAATGAACTGTCCTGTCACGCAAGGCATTAATAACACAAAAATCCCACTTAGTTGTTTCACTGTAGACATTAGGCTATATTGGCTTTTATGCTAGTTCACATCAGGCTCTGTCAACTTTAGCCAGTTGATTTCGGTATCCTTAACAGAAAATTTGGGTGCAGTATTTTAATTCAGCTTTGATGTTAGACAGGTTTTTAGGAAATGAGCTGATCAATACAGTTTTTATTTGTTTACATAAAGCTGTACATTAGAGACTGATCAAATCACCTCTTCTCTGGCAGGCTGATTTCCAAAAAACTACTTCCTTTGATATCACAGAAGAGGGAGGCAACAAGAGCAAAGAAAGGGAAGGTTAAACATGCATTCTGTTAATAGGTACAAAGTAGAGTGGTACATGACTCATCAAACAGGCACTCCAGAGTTAGGTATTTCTTTCCCTGTCACATTTACTTCCTTTAAGAGCTTCTAGAGATTTCTGTAGTATTCCGTCCTTACAGTTTTATAAAGAAAATTATATTGGGGCAAATCATGTGTTTTTCATCTCCAGCTTTCATGATCCTCTCAGTAAACATAACAGTACAGCCCAAAGTTTGTCAGCCAACAGACTGGGATGCAGACTGGATGAGTGGTAGCTACATTTCCACCTTCTACCTAAGGAGGTGAAGCCTTGGGACTCCACCTCCCTTCCAGGAAAGCTGATCCTGTCGTCAGGAGTGCACACAGCTCAGGAAATCTTTGCGAAGGATTACATGAGCCTACATCGTACCTCTTATTGCCTACACCTGCAAACTAGAAACAGCCCAAACTGAAGTCTTCCTCTTCCTTCTGCATGCAGAGGCAAAAAGAATCACACGGGACACTGGTCACTTCTCATTTCTCCCATCAGCATTAAATGGCTTTGCTCCCACAAGCCTGGAGACCTTCCCCAGCAATACCAATAGCAGACTTGGCAATAATGGGAGTGAAGAGGATACATGGAAAAAAAGGGGGCAAGACCTTAATGTTGAAAGTCAGACAGGACAGTTTAGAAAAATCTGAAATGCTATAATGTAAACACTGAACTATATTTATGCAAAAAAATGCAACCAAAAGCAACAAGCACAGGACTCCTGCTAAAAGTCAGGGCACCAATAGCACAAATGAGATGACAGAGCTTTACTGTCAGTGATCCTATTTACAGTTGTGTCATAAATCATCTATTCTATTTATTCATTGAAATCTGTAAAAGATATCCTGTCATCTCTGTGCTCCTAGCATAAAAGCACTGTGTAACAGTTTAGATATTTGTATTCGGATTAAAATGCTACCGTTTAATGTGTAACTGAAATGATTAATGTTTAAACAGCACACTTCTTCCAGTTGTCAAGTCATTATTTACGGCAACTTGCAAATACCCTGTGTAAAAATGACAACTGAAGAGCTGGTGCTCACAGATGACTAAAGTCTCTTTTCAAGCATATAGTATTTAAACTCACTTATTTTCTTGTGTCTTTGTAATTTCTTAAATCACCCAGAGCTTTACCTAGTGCACCTTTTTTCTTGGATTACGCAGAAACAATAGTGGTATCACTCATATTGTTTACACTAAAGTATCTAGCTAAATAGGAATCATTCGCCAAGGAAAAGATATTTTCCAAAGCTGGCCTTTGGAACAGCGAGCTCATCTTTCATTACTTCCATATTTTTAAACACCACTTCCATATTTTTAAACACCAGTAGATGATCTTTTAAAGTGAGATACATTCAATCTGTGGCATTCTTTTTCCATTATCAGAACTGTTACACTACTTCTCATTCTCAGCAAAAAGGGAATTACCAAAGGAGCCTGAGGATTGTAAGTAGAATGTTAGTGATGCAAAATGTGTGGGGCCTCCATCCCTCTTTGGCCCTACCTGCAGTATTTACACCTGCTCAGCATGCAATGGCTTCACCAAGCAGAGAAGAGCCACAAGACTGCATGACTGGAAGAAGCAAGAGTCGTGTCTTTAACTCAGATCTAAAAGTCTTCTGTTGCTAAGTTCCATTAGTCCAAGAAATGTGATTAGCCCTCATCATAAACTGGGAAGCAGTCAGATATGTCCTTTCTTGCATATCTTCAGACGTGTGGGAAACGTAGATACTGAAAAGGTAATCCCATCCACTTCTGGGGAGCAAACTACTTGGTCAAGGTTGAACATACCTTTAAGTGCTAAGCTTGTGTGTAAATCTTACCAGAACTGGGATTCTGGTCCTCATTAGACCTCACATGGTTAAGACAAAGCTAAGTACATTTTTGGCAATTGGAATAATTATTATAAAGAAAAATAATAAAACCGACAGGGAAATAATCTAGTCAACAAAAAAGAAATGCAGAAAAGCAGGCAAGGAAACATAACCTAATAATGTGATCTTAAGTAAATCTAGACTTATTAATGTAGTCCATGACTGCCTACGAGACAGCAATTAGAACATGGCTTACACTGCACAAGGATTTTGAGTGGTTAAGCAAAGGAGAAATTACAGAAATCATGGTAAACTTGGACTGAACATTTTACAAATTGTTGGTTTATGTAGGCACAAAATGCCAGCTATGTCATAACAAAAAATCTGAAACTTGTCCTCCAGCACAATTATGACCGTAATGAACCACGTCCTTTTCACCTTTTGTGCCTACACAGGAGGCACAGCCCTTTCCCAAGCTTTAGCCCTTTGCCTGTTATGTTCCTTGCGGATGCAAAATTGGATCTTTCTGAAGACTTACTACTTAGAGTTGTTCTGTTTCAATAAAAACAGAGAAGTCCTCAAAATCAGCTAACTTTTACGCAGATGTACAGAGGAATGTATAAAGAAATCAGATGTAAGACTAGTAGCACCATAAAGGAGGTGAAGAATAACAGCTTTTTGAAGAAGGGAGAGAAGTCAACTGGATTTTTTTTTAACATATTATTTGCCTGTTTTCAGGAATAGATGCATTTTAGCAAGACTGCCCTCCCCTTCCAAGTCAGCATGTGAAAGGCCTGTCTTAGGAAATACCATTCCAAAAATTAAACAAAAACAAAGCATTGTCAGTAATTGCATATAATAGTCAGTGTCAGGCAATTTTAATTGATCATAAAACGGTTTGGGTTGGAAG
>NW_010264105.1:0-518 GCF_000690775.1 Eurypyga helias
GCTGGAGCCAAATTCCTCCCAGCCCTGTGCTGGGTAATGGTGCGGCTCTGCTTTCCCCAGGTGCTTGCTGAAGGGGCATTGCCCCTCAATGTTTTTGCAGAAAGGGGCTTTTCGTGTGCCCACAGCCGGGGGAGTTGGGACCCAGGCCAAGGGTGTCCGGATTAGCCCTGTTAACGCCGGGCAGAGAGCTGCCGTCCCACCTCGGCCCTTAGCAAGAGGGAATTAAGACCATTACAGGGCTATCAAACAGGATCAGAGTCCCTCTCCCTTTCTCTGAGCAGCCCAGACTTGCTAATCCTTTTTCATGCAGCTGCTGGGGGAGAGCGGGGCTGAGCTGGACAAGGGGTCCCCGTGTGTCCCCCGGCAGCCACCGCTGGGCTGAGCAGCGTGTTACCAGCGCGGGTGCCACCCCAACGCCGAGGGAAGGCAGGGCCGGGAACAGGCACCGGGCCGGGCTGGGGTGAACGGGAGGCGTCCTGCTCCAGCGGGACGAGGTCGGGCTGCAGGATTCGTGCAAG
>NW_010264105.1:1000-1205 GCF_000690775.1 Eurypyga helias
AGCTCCCCTGTCACCGCGCAGGAAGGAGAAGGGGGGCTGGGGGGACGCAGCCCGCAGTGGGGCGAGAGCAGGCACGGCGGTGGTGGGCGGCAGGAGCGGGCGATGGCCACGCCAGTCCAGATGCATAAAACCCGTCATGCCGAGAGCTGGTGGCAGCAATGTCCCCAGGTGTGTGTCCACGTGCCGTGGGCACGCGCAGAGGAGG
>NW_010264105.1:1311-1570 GCF_000690775.1 Eurypyga helias
CGTGTGACGTCCTGGCAGACGTCCGCCCACCAGGTGAGGAAGGCGAAGAGTCCTCGGAAGAAGAGGGGGGTGAAGATGCTCCCCAAGACGCCCGTGATCTCCTCCACTGCCGCACGCACGTCCTCCCTGTCCTCGCTGGCGGGACGTGGTGGTGCCGCCGGCGCTGCTGGTGGGAGGGGAGGGGGCTCCGCGTACAACCCCCATGAGTGGTGCCCTGTGTGACAGAGGGGACAGGTCCATGGGGGTCCGTCCCCATGCT
>NW_010264106.1:0-385 GCF_000690775.1 Eurypyga helias
CTCCTTACTTCCTCACTCAATCACCTGACGACCACCAGAATTAACTGTGTTACCATCAAGAGGACAATAGATGGCCGTAAAGACCATGGGATAATCAAGAAAAAGTTGATGTAATCATTATGTAATCATCTCAGTAAAAGGTGTTACTAAGTAAATGATTTCTGGAAGACTAATGAATACGTAATATGTATGAACATATAAGTGGTGTGATTGTGCCAAGCTAGCGGAGCGGTGCAATAAAGAATACCTGCTTAACAGTATGAAACTGTGCTGTTGAGTCAAATGTCTTTGTTTCAGAGCAACCTGGTCTAGTGGAAGGTGTCCCTGCCCATGACAGGGGGGTTGGAACTAGATGATCTTTAAGTTCCCTTCAAACCCAAATGTT
>NW_010264106.1:408-1511 GCF_000690775.1 Eurypyga helias
CCCTGCCCCCCGCCGTGGGACCCACGTTGTCGCGGCAGCAGGAAGGTGCACCCCACTGATTTCAGCGGTCCTGTGCAGCGGCAGCGGTGGTTCCATGAGGAGCTGACAGAAGACTCAAGACTTTTTAAAGAGGCAGGATCCTTGAACAGCTGGGGAGGAAAAGGACGGTAAGCACTCCCAGTTTTAAAAAAATTGACCTGGTAACTCTGTGCACAGATCAAAGTAAGAAAAATTTAAGAAAAATGAAGTATTGCCTTGGGGGTCGGGTGAGACTCTGGTGTGATGTGTGACTGAGACATACTTAAGTACCAAGTGAGTGCAGAGTCCCAATCCTTGGTTCTGTAGTCCCGCGAGGGGTGAGGCCAGAGACGTATGAAGCATGTGACTGAGAGGGAAAGAAAGTCTCGGGATCTGGAGAAACCCTTAGTTGTACGGTACCCCATGCACGGTAAAGTGTCAGGCAGTACACCCCATTTTCTAGACCCAGGATTTTAGCATGTGGTACCCTGAAGGAGGTGGATTTCTGTAGCAGCACGACTAAAGGGAACTAGGAGAAATGGGGATAAGGGCTCCAGGGGAACTAGGGACGGGGAAAAGGTCCCTAGGGCGGCAGTGCCTACCGATAGTCCTTTAGGTAGAATGATAAGAAATTGGAAAAACAACCCCAAAAACAAAAGAAAAAGATAAAAAAAGGAAGTGGTTATATATTGTGTACTTATGTGACCCAAAGAACCAATAAAAGGAACATCAGTATTTTGGCCAAAATACGGGTCTGACGAAGATTGTGTATGTCAAGCTTTAAATGCATATGTAAATGGTAAAACTCCTTTCTCAGTGGAAGAATCAGTTTATGCCACTTGCTGGATACAAGCGGCCTAACAGTTTCTCATAGAAAAGAGCCAGGCCTTAGGTAAGGAACAAAAAAATTGTAAGTGGGACCCCTTAGATAATTTACCTCCTCTTTATAATCCCAATGTTGCATTGGCGGTTGCGGCGGAGGGACAGACAGGCACCAGCGCCAGGAAGGTCCCCCCCAGCAGTTCCCTCCCCCCAGCCCAGCCGAGCTGGGGAATGCAACAGTGTGGAATAATTACTGGGAGTGA
>NW_010264107.1:0-3708 GCF_000690775.1 Eurypyga helias
CCCCTTAAATGTGGATGGCGGGAAGATTCGGCAAGTGCAGGTGCTGGCGGAGGGCATGAGAGATGAGAGCAGGTGGGGGGGGTGCGGTGCAGGACCTGCACCCTTCAGCATCCATGGGATGATGAATCGGTGCTCCGCGCTCTGCGGCGGTGCTCCCGTTTTCGTGACGGAATCGATTCTGATGGAACTGACCGTGGTTTTGGAAAAGGGTAGTCGCCAGGGCCTGTCCAGGACTCCTCCTGGGTAGCACTCACGGGGAGGACTCCTGTTCTTACCATTTGTCTGTTTAGCCTGGTGGCAGACACCAGCACCACCACCACCCCCACACCCCCCCCGGACACTTTTATTTTGCATTTAATTTTCTCAAATCTTTACTTCTGCAGTAGAAACCCATTACTACTTGTCCCGTCTGCAACAGACTACCCAGTGAGCTTATTCCTTTTGTTTTGCATATTTAAACACCTTACGGTCCTAATTGTACTGATACTTCTTTGTGGGTCACTCTGCCCACCCTCAGCATCTGATAATTCTCTTGCTTTTGTGTGAACCGCCTGGAAAAAAATCTTGAATCTTCCCGAAGGTTGAAATATCGGGCTAGATTTGGTTTTCTGGCTGCGGTTCTTTAAGTCTTGACTGGACTGGCAGGATACTGAGCGTGCCTCCACGCGCCTGTCCTTTGTGAGCTCCCCTGTGCCCCACCAAACAGCCCTGGGTGGTCCAGAGGGACAGCGGTAACTGCTCTTGCTAATGGTTCCCTTAGAGCAGGAGCCCCCTGACTTCGGTGCATTTTGGCAGCGTGTGAAACAAGCTTTGCAGCACCTCGGCAAAGTGCTGATGTAGTAGGTGCTGTTACTGTAGCGGTTCATAGCTGTCTGCATTGTCGTTGCCTTTTTTTTTGGTGTAGCTCCTGGAGAGGTTAATACCAAGACGGCGAAACCATTGCGAGACCCGTGTGGTGAATGGCATGGCTTTGGTGTCACCAAACTTCGAGCCATTCTTAAAGCCTCTGCTCCTACCCCATGTGGTAATATCTGGTAGTAATGTGCTTTACTGACACTGATATGTCACTTCGGAGTCTGTAAATAAACGAAGCTCCTTAGTGATGCTGGAGCTGAAGCAAAAGCCCTAAAGCACATGCAGTCATAGTGCCAAAATTATGCAATACCCGGGGGAGACGTTTGCTGGCTCAGGCACTATTTTTGATGTAAGGCTTATCTGTGCTAAATATGGCATATTGCTGGGCTTATACCAGCGAACTTCGTGTGGATAACCTTTTTATAGGATCAGATGATAAATGGCCTAAGCCATGTTTCAATAACATGCGGTGTAACTTTTTTAAAAGGAAAAAGAGTCTTTGCCTTCACGATTAGATGTATTCCAACCTTGATGAGGGGATGTTGGCTTAACATGATTAATACACAAGAACAACCACAGGAATAGAAGTTCTTCTTTCTCTAGAAGTTTTATGGTATTGTTTTATGGGTATTGTTAATCAAGCTGGAAAACCAAGGAGGAATTTGGCCTCTCCTTAAATGTTCCCCTGAAGACGAAGTTAACCCTGCCTCCAGAAACAGTGATGATGTGCTTGAGGAAAGATGGAACTTTATACGAGTCCTAAAAAGCAACGCTCACATTGGGTTCCTCCTTTTTCCATCAAACACACTAGTTTAGTGGGTTTGATATGCCACAGGCTGGGCGGTTTTTTTTGTATAAACTATTTTTGCCCTGTATATATCTTAGATCTGCTGCTCTGTTTCTGTGGACCTGCTTTCGGAGAACTTTGTCCTTCTGAACGGCATGAGTGCAGTGATCGTGCGTGGATGTCAGAAGCTGGTACCACATTTTTTGTCGGGAGTTAACGTCACCCGACTGTCTGCTTTTTTCTCCATTTGTAACACCTGCAAATTTTCCTGCTGTGAACTAGACAATGAGTGATTGGTACTTTTGGGTTTGGGTCAAACCGTGCGCAACCACCTAGTTGATGGTGCCTGTTGGAGTAAACGCGTTCGGGTTTCGCAGGCCAGATTCGTGTTGTTAAAGGGTATGGCGGCAGGCTGCCAAACTTCGGTGTGCTTTGGTTATGCTGATTTTGCACTAAAAATAATTATTTAAAATAATATTAATTAGCATTACTGTGTGACTTGTATCCTTGCCAAGTAGACCCTGGGAACTTCCTTTCAAGGAACCTGGCCACTTGGAAACTCTGATTTCTGCAGTTGGTTTTTATTAGGCGACCTCCATCCTTATTTTGAAAAGAATTGTGATTTTTAGGTTTCTGAACTGTAATAAGCTTGCTAAATGTTTCTTCTTTTGCTAGTGTTTCGTTGGTAGACCTATTTTGAGAATGCAGTGAGAATACAGTTTGGCTTGGGCCTCCACAATGCTTTTGATTACATAAAAACATCTGCTTAAATTGACAGGAAACAGGATTTTACATTTGGCTTTTCTTCAGTAGCTATTCTCAAGAGAATAAAGTTGAGATCATGGTTAAGAAAAGCAGCTGTTGCGGAAAGTCTTTATTACAATGAATATGTTTTTCCAGATTTAAATAAATGTAATTTAGATAGTTAACATTAATGGGGGTGGGGGGTGGGGGGCAGTACGTTGTAGCAGTGTTGTTCAAGAAGACGGATTTTTCAATTAGAACTGGTAGTTATTGAAGCTTATAAAGCTATTTTTGTAGGCCTGTTAAATCTGAGTGCTTTCTTTAATACTGTTCTGCACTTACTGACTGTCCTCAGCCAATGTTACGTATTCTGGGATGCATGGCTTTTGGGGCAAGGGGAGGGAAGCCCCTTGTGCGCTCTGGGGCTGCCTGTTTGCATTGGCAGGTTGAGAAGGGGGCTTGCAGTCCTGCCCTTGCGGTCTCCTCTCTGCGTTACACGGTGAAAAGACTGGCTCCGCACACGTTTGTGCCCTCCGAGGACGCTGGGGCGCTGCTGGGGCACGCACGCGACGTGATGTGCTGTGAGATGGTGCCGGCGGCGTTCTGGCTTCACTTCACGTGGTGCTCCCCAAAACACTTCTCCTTCTGCAAACGGTCTTCCCGAGGGGTGAGAAGGGTTTGGTTTGTTGTGTTTAACCTGAGCAGAGAAATTTAACTGAGGTCTTATCCCCTTTCACAGCTGCCTTTCCATGTACCCGTCCCCCGTTAATGATAACTGAAGATGAAACTAGCTGTCTGAGGTCTGATGTGGAGTGTTGTAGTGTACTCCTCTTAAACACAGCTAGGAAAAACAGACCGGGGAAGGACTTTTTCCCCTGTTTGCAGGAACATGGAGTTTTTGTTTTAAACAAATGGTTGCCTGAACAACTGAATTAGGAAAGCCTGGTTTCCTGCAGCTTTGTTCACAGAGGTTGGATTCTTATGTCGATTCCCTTTCTAATAAACACTGAACTTGTGTTGCAGCCTTTTCCGTGCTCAGGGCTGAGAGATCATTTTTCTCTGCTAAACCTTTTGCCTATTTTCAAGGAAGTTGTGAGAATGTAATATCTTTGAGGCCCTCGTCTGTCTGCCATAGCTGGATAAAATATGCTGCTGGATTCAAAAGTCATCAGAAAGGAAGGGAAAAACAACCAAAAGACAGTGAGATCCTGTAAGCGTTGTATCATTTGACACTTGCATTGCTAGGTTGGAATCCTTTCCCTGGCACTGCAGAGGAGGCACAAGATACTCCTCCTCATTCCAGGCAGAAGATAGTCTTTCTC
>NW_010264107.1:3751-23786 GCF_000690775.1 Eurypyga helias
ACAGCAACAAAGTACCCCGCAGCTGCTCACTCAGCTCCTTCCCTGCTCCCAGTGCGGGAGGAGAATCAGAGAAAAAGGCAAGGAAACTCATGGTCTGGGATAAAAACATTTTAACAGTTGAATATAAATTAATAAATAGTGATACTAATAATTTGTAATGAAAACACTGGAAAACGAAACAAATTACACAGTTGCTCACCACCTGCCGACTGATATACAGCCAGGTCCCACACAGTGAGAGTCAGAGCCCAAGAGCGATCACGGCAGAGTCCAGGCAAGCCCCAGAAGCAAGACAGCAACCGAGGAAGCCAACCAACTAACGAACTAACCTGCCCCTCCCCTGGTTCATGTACAGAGCGTGATGTTTTATGGAATGAAATACCCCTTCAGTCAGTTTGGGTCAGCTGTCTGAACTGTGTGTCCCCCCAGCTGCTTGTAGTGAAGAAGTTGGTTACACAGGTGCAGTATCAGAAGCTGAAAAAGCCCTTGAATTTGGTACAAACCCTCCTTCACAACAACTGCAAACACCAGTGCTATCACGCTCCTCTTAGTGCAAATCCAAACCATAGCCTCACCTGCTACTGTGAAGAAATTAACTCTGTCCTGAACAAAACGTGCTTAATTTCACATTGCTGCCTAATTTTTTTTAGTCTTTTCCTTTCGCATCCCACAAGTTGGTTGCATTGTGGGTTTAAAGAAACAGCTCAAATGCGCCTGGCTCTGCAGCTGTGAGTGCAGGCAGGGTACGAGCAGTGCCTTCTCTTTCAGGGCAAGGGAGCCAGCCGAAGCCGTGGGGGGCTGTAGCATTTACCCATGGGCAGGGGGAAGGTGGCTTCGTGTTTGTTTTGAAGGGAGTCCTGACACACCTAGCAATCTCGCTGTCATTTCAATTAGTGATAACTATGCTGTGGCTGACATTTGCAGCTTAGTGATTGTAGCAATTAGAGATGGCATATGCTCAAGTATTTAAACACCTAAGTGTTCACAGCCTGAAAATTGAAAGTTTCTCACTTCTTTTTGTCCAATAGGATTTATCCAGAATGTGTCAGCCTCTGTCAACCACTCACACTGAGTTGTAACCATCCTTAATGTTGTCTGAAGAGAATGATCTCATGCGGGTTTTTTCCTTGGTTTCTCATGTTACAGTCACTGGCAAAACAGTCGTTCAGCAATACTGTTCAAGATACTTCTTGAGTAGTCACTGAATTTAAAAATGCTCATTAAGAAGTAAGCAATGGGAAGATGTGAGCAGGCTGCATTTTGAACCAGTCAATCTGGAAACCTGTGTGAAGTTGGCTGTTGCGACACTGATCTGAACTGGAGCATCTTTAGTAATGCTTTGAGCAGGTAGATTTATATTTTTTTAACATGATGTGATAAGAAACAATGCGTTGTACCAATTTGTTGACTTTTTTCACTTTGTACAAAAGTGTTAATGTCTTTTTTTGTTGTTCCGTCTTAAAGTCCTCTTGGACTCAGTACTGAAACCACCTTTTAAAGACACAATGTCTTTGTGGAACAGCTCAGAGCTGTCAGTACATTGAAAAGCGAGGCAGCTGTTCCAGCTATATTTTTTAAGTCAGTGCATATAGACGTTCCATTTTAACTGTTTCTCCACTCCTGTGGTACGTGCACTTAAGTAGTCTCTGCCCCTGGTGATCCACCACATTGCATCTGTGTGTGCCACTCTACCTCTAGAGTCCTGGTCTCCAAATTCAGAGCTAACCTGGAGAAAATCTGCTCGCTGTATGAAGTGATGGCCTCCAATTGTCAGACTTTGCTGTTGCTGACTTGCCTTTCATTATCCAGTCATGCTGTTAGCAGCATCTCTGCTGCGGGAGGCAGAGAAGCGGCTGCACCATGAGCTGGAACAACCTGCAGATGAGAAAACCGTGAAATCTGAAATGACAGGAATTGAACCTGTTACCCAGCAGAGGTTGCTGTCAGTGGAGATTGTCAAGGGATCAATGCAAAGAAGCTTCAGGATCCGTGGCCTATTTTCATCATCGACTTGAGAATACACTTAAAATTCCTCCCAAAAGCACAGAGGTGCAATGGAAGGACTGGTGGAGCAGAGAGTACTGTTGAGGATGATGTAACCCAGGTGCATGACCCCAGTGCAAATAAAATAATGCCTTTGAGGTACAGCCAGCTACCTGGTGGCCTGTGTAAGGTATGCGTGGAGGGCAGGCTGCTCCTGCAGCGTGGGGTGCTGCAGGCAGAGCTCCGCCCCCTCTTTGGCTGCACGCCGGGGACTTGCCGGGCTGTTTGCAGTTGGGCTGATGATGCCGTGATGTTGTTGGAGGGACTGGAGATCTGAGGAGATGCTAGAAAGAAAACCCAGCAACTTAAAATACTGGGAGGAAAAGTCTTAAAGCCTTCAAGGTTTGGGTTCCTTCTCTAATGAGCAGGGAGAGAAGACAAGGTAATTAAAAGACACGCTCTAAACTCATGAAGAAAGCCTTATTAAGAACCAGTGACTGGGACCTGTAGCATACAGATTAGAAGGGGGATGGTGGTGACGGGTTTTCATGATAGATGTAAGCAACCCGAGGGGCAGACAGTCCACCTCATACTGCTGTCAAATGCAGATGGTCTGTGCTAATGGAAAATAACTGTACTGCTGAGGAGCTGGGTGATGTGATACACTGCGAGGACCAGGTCAGACTAAACAATTGTCTTGATTTTTCCAGAATCATCAGGAGAAGAGCAGTTGGCCAGTCTTTAAATTGGACATGTTGCAGTGACGTTATTTTTTAATGCTGAGCTGAGTCACCACTTAGTAATGCTTTAGCAAGGAGATAAAAGCTAATCACAGGATGGTTTGGGTTGGAAGGGACCTTAAAGATCATCTAGTTCCAACCCCCCTGCCATGGGCAGGGACACCTTCCACTAGACCAGGTTGCTCAAAGCCTCATCCAGCCTGGCCTCGTCCTCAGTTCAGCTTAACTTCATCTCTGCTGGTGGCTGGCAGTGGCTCACCTGCGTTTTATCTCTCGGTGTAGCTGCCTCAGATGCTTCTTTCTCACTTTTTCTGGTTTTGAGCTGCTCGGTGCTCCGTGGCAGTTCAGCCTCATGGTGCAGGTGACAAGCCCTTCGCTTTGGGAGCTCGGCTTGGGGCAGGAAAGCCTCACTGGACAGCAGTGTTCAGGTAGCGTCTGGACTGTCATGACTTTTCTCTGAAGTCAGTGTTAATTCTGCACAGTTTGCAGTGGGAGGTGTGCTCCCAGGAATAGGTCATCGGTTCCTGGTCACAACACCTCTTGGCTTAAGCCACCTGGTGAGCCTGGATATTGAAGAAGAAGCAGTGAAAAGCCGGTTAAGTCAGATAGAAGACAAAATAAAGCTGCTTGGGTGAATTTTGTTACTTCACAGGGACAAACCAGCCTGTAATCATGCAACTGGCTGAAGAAACATTTGCAAAGTGAGTTTGTCTAACAGTGTTGGGGTTTTCAGTAGTAGTCTGAGCCCAGCTCCTAACACTTGGGACACCTGGCATCAGGCATCTCTTGTTTTCATGAACCAGTGCGCTAACAAAACGGTTGGCTTGCTAGACGCTCTTTGCCGAAACTTAACAGTCTGCGGGCAGATGTGTAGCTGCTTCAGGACTTCATTCGTGCAGAGCCGGCTGCTTTGCTCTTCCAGCCTGCTTCGATGCTGCACATAGCTGTGAGGGTGGATGTTTGGGTGGTTTTGATAGACGTTGCTGTTAACAGCTCACTGACCGCATTATCCGCAAATCTTACGGCCCAGATAATGCTGGTAGTCAAGTAATCAAGCAGTGCATGAAAAACTAAGCTGCTGTAGGCCCCCATGAAAAGAAGCTTCAGCAAGGCACATTCCTGTGCTCCGTGGGCAGGCCGGAAGGCATGCTGTCTGCCCAGCCGCTCTGCCCAGGCGGTCAGTCAGGAGGGAAGAGGTGAAACGCTGCTAAGTCTTAGTTAGTCCCATGTGCTCTTCTGCCCTTTGATTTTGGCCATTTCTGCTGAAGTCTCCCAAAAGGGAAAGTGCTTTGCTGTGATAAGCTTGATACTTCCCTATGCTTTGTGTAATCCAGAAGTATCGTAGGTTATTTTGGGCAGTGATCCTGAAACGCCTCGCTTTGTTTTAATGCCTACGCAAAATATTTTCTAAGACATTTGAGATTTTTTTGGGAAACATCTGTGGAAAATACCTTCTAAAAATGGCACTGTCTCTACAATTCACTTCTCAGTCTTGTACGTAGATAGTTACGTGTGTGCTTAACATTACGGTCATACCTCATTCCACTGATTTATCAGATTGGATCACAGCCTGCAAAACTCAAGACTGGCATGCGTGGCAGATGTTAAGTGTATGTTGGTGGATTATCCATTGTAGGGAGCCGGTAGCTTGTGCACAAATTGGTAAGCTTGCTTTTACCCTGCTTTTTAACCTGCCTAACTCTTCTTAACTGTAGGTATTCCCCAGGCTGGCATAAGATGGGGGTGTGCAGATACGTCCGGGCCTGCCTGTACTTGGAAAAGTGGTTTGCACAGACTGTGGCTGTTATGTAGTCTGCTTGCTTCTGATCCTCGCAGTGTGGATGTAGAAGTTATTGTTCCTCTGCACTGGCAGGAACCTACTGCACTCGAATGAAATGAGGTGGTAGGAAAATGCCACTGAAACAACTGTTCAGAGAACGGTCAGAGCATGTGGGACTGCTGTGGGGCATTTACCTCTGCTCTCCCCTCCCACCCGTGCACCATGTCATCAAAATGGTAGAACTGTTTCTGCCGTTGCACTGTAGATGTTGCAGCTGAGAAGGACGGACACTTCATTTTTCTTTCTTTTTTTTTTTTCTTTACCTAGAAGGTAGCTTTGTTTGGTCACCCCCAGCAGCAGAAAGAACTGTCAGTTCTACTGAGGGGCTGTGCCAGGGTAGGAGTGAGTCAGTGGAGAGCAGAGGAGAAGGGCTGGGGAGAGCCAGTGGCTGTTAAACCAGCCTGGCTACCAGGAGAAGTGACTGTGAAACTGCCCCTTAAATATTTTTTAGACAGAAAAATTTCCCAGCTGCTGTAGTGAAACCAGTCAAGGCAGCCGTCATCCAGGCAGTTCAGATCGCAGCGCAGTCTGTTTTCAAGTACACCAGGTTTTCACGTTTCGGGATCTCGGACAAGCTGGCGGTACACCCTCTCCTGAACTCGGAGAGAGCAGCACAGGGCGAAGCAGGCGGGCAGGCTACCTTGCGGAGGCCTGCCGAGTGAGCGTGAGTGGGCCGGCTGGTTGTAAGTACTGGTGGGAAGCATAAATAGTTGCACAACGCTTGTAATTATTGTCAGGCTGGGGTGTTCACCCACTGAAGAGATGTAAAACTAGAGGGGGAGCTGGGGTGGTTGTACTTGCTGCCTGGCTTGTGGGAGCCTTTGGATGAGAAGGACTTGAAGTCAGAAGCTGCTGCAGCGTGACACCAGTGGGCCGGCTGGTTGTAAGTACTGGTGGGAAGCATAAATAGTTGCACAACGCTTGTAATTATTGTCAGGCTGGGGTGTTCACCCACTGAAGAGATGTAAAACTAGAGGGGGAGCTGGGGTGGTTGTACTTGCTGCCTGGCTTGTGGGAGCCTTTGGATGAGAAGGACTTGAAGTCAGAAGCTGCTGCAGCGTGACACCCTCCTGCCAGAGCAGCCTGGCTTGCACACACCATTGCGGTGAGCTCCTGGGGAGCCCGGCCCTGGAAGAATCACAGGACTTGGAAGGGGTTCTCTAGGTACAGACCAGGTTTTTCAAGGCCTGCCTGCTGGCAGTGATCACAGACCTCGAGTTGTCTCTGTCCTGAAAAACCACACGGCACCTTCCTTCTGCAGAACCCGTCCTTTGGAGGAGCTTTTGCTTAATAATAAGCTAAATCTGTGAAAGATTGATGACATTACTTGCTTTCTTTCCCAGCCCGTTTTTTTAACATGGGAAAAATCTGTTACCAGCTTGCACTTCTGCACCAGTGGGTCCTGTGCCCCTGGGCAGACCCTCAGAAGGCAGAGGCAAGGTAAGATGGGCCATGTCCTCTGTACAGCCCGTGGCATCAGAGGGACCACGTAGTCTAGCAGCATGTTGACCACAACGTTTAGACAGGGAGCTCATTATCTGTGTGGGCTTTGAAGTCACCCACAGATAACATCTTTGAAACCTCTCAGGTCAGTGGGTTGTAGCCAGCATCTTTGGGACAGAGACTGTTTTCATTTAGTTTTGGATAACATCTATTTCATTGTGGCCTACTCTGGAATGTAGTTAGTCATAACCAGAGTTGAAAAAAAGGAAAAAACCAAATGAAAAAAAAAAAAAAAAACCAAACCCATCGAACTGGGGACTGTGGATGTATAACCTAACCAACTTTCTGTGATGTTCTATTCAGAGTGCTTAAAGGAGTGCATCTGAACAAAGATGGAGACACTGATATTTTTCACAAATATTGCCAATTTATAGAGTGTGGGCTCAGTATGAGAAACTATCATTAAAATCTTTCTAATGTGGAACAGTGCATAAACAAGCTGTATACTCTATTTAAGTATTTGTTGCTTTAAATAGCAGCTGCAAGAACGCAGGACTGGGATAGCAGGCACATTGCTGGACGTAGATGAGGTTTTACTGGCAGAACTTTCCAGCACCTGGCTTGGGAAATGTTGTTCCCCTTACAAATGCCAAAGCTGCATACCTTTTTACGTCTCCACTATAGTTTTTAATGTTACAGTGAGTATGGCCAGTGGTTGACGTTCATCGTGGATATTTTGGATCTGGCTGATACGGATTGAAGGGACCTTTCATCTTGCTCTATCCATAATTCTGAAGTGGAGGGAATATACTTTCCTAGTATGTTTTTGTTTTGAAATGTTATCCTTCCATTTTTATGCTGAATCAGTAACTTGCATAGCTCCCTTATTTCTTGGACTTGTAGTTGATGGTGTAAAAGTTAATTTCACTACACATGAATAAAATTGCCATTCAGCCACCACTGCCTTCTATTTTGAAAGTATACTTGTGTGATGTGCTTATGCACGTAGTATTTTTAATTTCCAGCTTTAGTGCCAACATAAGCCCATTCTGTTTATTCCCCACAGTTGGAGCTTTGAGTGTTTTGGGGAGGATTTCTGTTTTGCAGCAGCAGCAGTTTTAGCAGCTGCATGCTTTGAGGCCCCCATCTCCTCTGGCACGAGATCCAGCAGTGAACTGAGAGACGGGCGGAATGGGAGAAGGGTTGGATTGTCCCTGTTTTATGTCTTCTGCAAACTGAAGAGCTGCTGTCGAGCAAGGCAAGGTCCCATCTGCTACCCTGTTCCTGTGGGACTGAAGGCAGGAAGCCTCATCTTGGATGTTGCAGCAGATAGTCACGGCAAGGAAATGATAAGCTGGGAGTCTTTTCAAGAGACTTCTTGAAAATTATCTGGGGCTCTTTGATCAACCAGTCTGGTTGTGAGTCTCGGTGGAGTTACACCAGATATGCGTGTCTGCAAGCACACCCGTGAAACCCCCTTCTCCAGGACGGACAGTCATTGATGCTGGACGAGGAAGTGCCCAGGGAGGGAAATAGCACGTGATGGTTTGGCACCTGAAGGCACATGCAAGTGGGTGAAGTTTGCCTGGACAACTCCAGTGTGGCACTGTGCATTTTGAATCCCATGGCAAGGACTAAGAAAAGCCATCCTTCTTGTGCTACTGCTTGCTAGAAAGCAGGGATGTTGTCTGAACGTCCCCCAGGCCCTTCTGAGGGATGAGGAAACACCAGGAAAAGCAGCCTGGGTGTGCTCGAGGCCCTGGCACTGGCAGCGCACCGCCGCTGTGCTCCATACTAGCCCCTGGAAAAGGGATTGCTGAGGGCTGAGGTGGCTCTGTGGGTTGGCAGCGGTGAGACCCTGCTCCTGGCTGCCTGCCCGCGTGCCAGAATCCCTCCTGTGGTTGTGCCTGCTGGGTTAAGCACAGTAGCCGTGTGAGGATGTTGCCTGTTGCAAGGAAAGACCTGGCCAAAGACGGTGCTGCCTTATGTATAAAAATGAGGCTTATATTTTTATATATGAATTTTCTAAAAGTAGAAGGCAGGGAAGGTTGACTCCTGCATTTTTGGAAATAATGAGCATCAAGGTAGATCCCTTTCAGGATTTATTCAGTACCTTTTTCCCTGTTGAATAAGGCAATTATGTGCTTTTTTGCTATGTCTCTTGGTTTTTATCTTTATGGAGGCAATTGCAGGTAGAAAAGAACTAAAATACACAAGAATTCTGTCTCTAATGTTGTTTAAATATTGGAGACAGTGTCAGGTACAGTGTGATTTGGTATTATTTTCCTTTCAGCTGTGGATATTTTTTCCTTGCCATCTTTCATGTGGAATCACTGCTTTCACATTTGCAAAACCTATCTAAATAACTCTGAAGTTGCATTTCTTCTGCATTACAAGATGGTGTCAGTGTATTTTGCGCCCCTCATGCTCAGCTATCTTTTGCTTTGTTTGCAGTAGGCGAAGTATTTCCAGATTCTTTCTCTACTGCCCAAAATACTTAGAACTGTTAATGTAGTTTGGTTGTGTTTGGGTTTTTTTTTTAGCTGTTGTGTGTAGAGTCTTTAGCACAACTATGCCGAAGTGTGGCTCAAACAGTTTTCCGTCCCCTCTTTGAGCGTCTTTAGTACCATAAAAGTTCTGTAGCCAAAGAATAAAATTTTGTGTGTGTGTGTGTACCAGAAGGGGCACCTTTAAAAAGGACAGTGGTTCTTGTGGATTGAAATACGTCTGTGCAGCTTGTTTTGAAACAAAAAACTCCAGCTTGTCTTAGAAGCAAAATAGTTTTACCTGTATGTTAAAAGCAAACAGTTTTGGAGGCTGCGCCCTTCTTGTGCAGATTTCGTTTTTTCGCTATGGAGCGGGGAGAGTGTATGGCCGGAAATGGAGGCTTAACATTGCAATGCTGGTTCTGCTGGGTGAAACATGTCGGGACCACGAACGAGCTGTGCAGAGGTAGCGAAGAGCAGGATTAAGAAATCGGGAGCCGTTCCTCCTCATCCTTAGTGTGTGGGAAAGCTGGGAACCTAGTGGCTTCTGATAAACAAGAGTCTGCTTCCACTTAAATGCTCAGCTGGGAGGAGTGGACTTAAGAAATTCTGGAGCTTTGCAGGAGTTTTCCAGCTCCCTGTCTGTTTTTTGCAATGGAAACCTAAAGGCGGTGATGGAATGACTTGTTTTTTTTCTCTTACTTTCCAGCTGGCCTGCTGTTGCGGTACTGCCGCTTGTTCCTTGTGCTGCAAATGCTGCCCCAAGATAAAACAGTCAACCAGCACCCGCTTCATGTACGCGCTTTACTTCATCCTGGTGACTATCATCTGTTGTGTCATGATGTCAACAACAGTAGCTAACGAAATGAAGACGCACGTAAGTAAGAGAGGTTAACCCACTGCTGCTCCTAGAAGGAAATGGGGCTTCTTCCACAGGCCTTCATATAGGGCTGCTCCCACGGAAAAAGCGGTCGATTCCCTCCACCCACCCACTTCCAAACCCAGACAGGATGATTCTCCATGCTCAGCCTCTTCCTGTCAGTTGCTCACCCGTCGAGTGTGTTTCACAACAGGAAGAGTCGAGGATCACAGGACTAGCAGCCTTCCTCCTCTTTCGTTGTGCAGAAATCCACTGCAGTGAACCCATCTGGATGGATAGAGTCACTAGAGACTCTTGCAGAACATGATGTAATAGAACGAATCGCTTCAGTCTAATGTTGAGTTAGTCTCTGGCAACTTGTTTAATAGCAGAAACAGCAGATTAGAAAATAACTCTTCAGGTGTTGCATTTATGATTTTAATTCTGCGTTCTTGGCATTGTGTGACAGACCACGGCAACGCACAATGCTGCGGATCCTTTACAAGGGGTTTTCTTCAGTTTGTGTTGAGGACTTACCTTCACATGGCCTCCAACCGCAGCAGATACTGTTCCTCTCTAGTTGTCTTTTTAATTAGAAAACTTCAAAAGCATGGAAGGAGCTGTGGCTAAAACTAGATTTTAAAACTGAAGTTTCTTTCAGAGTCTTAATATAACTTTCCTAAGCTAAATGCTTACCAGCCTGCTTGCGGTCACACACTAGACCTGTTGTACCACATCTTTGGTTTGGTTTCTTATGCCACCCAAGTTGCTCTGAGTAGCACAAATCCTCTCTCTCACCCTCTACAACCTACGAAAAGTCAAGTCTGTTTTTAAGTAGAGGGAACAATGGCTGGATTGCTTAATTTTTAAATTAAGTTTCTGCATCAAACTCGGCATCTGGCCTGCTTTGAGGCTGTGAATGTCCTTGCCCTGGACTGCCCTCAGTTTCGTGTTACCCACCCAAGAAGAAGTGCCTGTGGGGGCACAGAAATGAGGCTGTTTCCTCGTTTAATCAGTGTCTGGTCAAGTTGATGACCTGCTTATCTTCTGTGCTTGACATTCAGTTTTCTGTGAAACTCTTCCCTCTGCACAGATTGAGAAGCTGGTGGTAGCACCCTGTGCCTGCAACACAGACAAATCGGCGGGCTTATGACGTGGCCAGTTTGAGGGTTTCTGTGCTCTGCTGCCAGTGAACTTTCTTGCTTCTCATTGTACCCTCTTTGCATGTTCTGTCCTAAATTTTTTTCATTTAATACCTCTTTGCCTGAGTTATCCTAGTGCCATCTTCTTACCCCCAGCCACCAGAAGTTGCTGATGGCCCTGTAAGAGCACCCAGTACAGACATGATGATTGCCTGTGAGCTGTGACTTAAAAACTGTTCAACATGTGCATGCTGAAATTGCTTGCCAGGAATTACTTTGACTTACTAGATGCTTAGCTTGGCAATATGGTGAATAACCCAGGGAACTCAAGTGTGGGAGACAAATTACGTGTTCATATCCAAATTTCATAAAGTTGTTTTCCATCCGTAGTGTGGTTTTAATGCAGCTTGTATCCCTAACAAAAAATACTTGGTTTTATCCAACAGAAAAGTGATTCAAGAAGCTTTCAACAACATGCTTTTCAGCATTGCCAAATTTCTTTTCCAGTGCATAATCTTGAAAGCTCAGTGTGGGAAGAAATGGCACACAGAGTAGTTGTTAGTGTGAAGTGGAAAGATAATCACTCTCTTAATTTAAGGCATTTGATGTCTCTGAATGGGAAATGGACCATCCGAAAGTAGGCTTTCTTTATCTGCTCTCTAATAGTCATGTTGGAGGCTGTTAGAAGTTCAAAGACTCCCAAAGCTAATTCAACCCAATTGTAATAAAGTGCACCTTCAAACGATTTATTCAGATGCACCTGTTTCAGCTTCCCAGTGATGAACTGTATTTTGAAAGTGCTGGACTCTTACTGATTCCTTCACTTTCAGCTGAGCTGTGGAGTGTTCATAGCTCCTGAAGCCAGACTGTGAGCAAAAGTTTGCATGATGCATCCAGGACCTCACCCTCTCCTTCTCGAGAGAAGAGCGGACTTAAATTTTTAATACAAAAATTTAAAAATTCTAATTAAAATTAATTAAACATTTTAATGCTGTCCTTTATGGGACCATAATCTTGGCAAGGAACCATGTGACTGCTTTAGCAGTTTAGAGAGCAAATACTCCTGCTGATGTTACGTGGAAGGAATCTCTCCTTTGACAGTGAGAGGCTTTTTCGTTTGATTGGTTTTAAATTGCCAAGTCTAAAGTATTTCTAAAAGTACCTATTATAGCACTTGGTCCTTTAGCATTATTTTGAGAAGAAGTAACAGCAAATGTACATCTCTTACGGACATCTTAAACAAGGATGTTGTTACAAAACATTTGTATTTGTTTTGCAGTATTTATCTAGCCCCGTGGTCATGCATTCTGTCTGTTAAAGCACGTTTAGGACAGTTTTTCAGTTCCTGAGGTGCCAGGCTCTGCAGGTGCCAGGCCCTGCAGGTGCCAGGCCAGAGCTGAGAACCTGCTCAGTGCCCTGCAACACGGCTGGAAAAATGTCCCTGGGAGCTCAACTTTTGTATCCTCACCAAAGTTAGCTGATAGACAAAGCCAAGTGTCGGTGGGAGGATGTGGTACCTGTGGAGTATTTGGTTATGGTTTCAAAACCTTGGCTCCTAATCTAACCAGCAGCATTTTGAGGGCATTGTATTTTGTGGTGAGCCTTAAGAATTGAATGGTGACTTTTGGTGGGGGGAATTTTTTCTCTTTTTCACTCTTCTTCCACGTCTCCTGAGCTGTTCCTGTGCCCAAGGGAGAGAGGCCCAAAGGGTTAAATTCAGGATAGGGTGCAAAGAAAGGCATTTGTGTTTGATCTCTGGGGAAGAAGCAAGAGGCAGTGGAGGGGTAGGGAAGGAGTGGATGATTTTGACCAAAAGGTATTTTGAATAGTAGCATGTAGAATAGATTTCAGAGAAGCAAGGTTGTGTATCAAGGCAAAAGATGGGGTAGAGCATCAAGACACGAGAGAGCCTCAGTGAAGGAGACAGAAAGACAGAAAAGACTGATACGCATTTACACAAAATGGTTTAGTCTTGTCTCTGTTCCAAAATGAAGCAAAACAGGACCAGCTTGAAGAAATGCTTGAATGCCTTGATCCATTTTTTCCCCAGTTACTATGGGTTTTTGACAAATGGGTAGAGCTTTACTCAGAAATGTTCTGTTGAAGCAAAAACTTGAATTTCACAGTCTTTGAAAGGATAATTGAGAGAAGAAAAGGAAGAGAATTGTTTTAGTCTGTTGAAAGTGTTTTGATTTATTTTTTTAATTAGGTTTTTAATGTTAAAGCTGTTTCAAAACTAGTAGTTTCATCCTGAAAATATCCATATCCCACTTAAATAATGAAAGGAAAAATAAGAAAGATGTTTCCAGGAAAACAAACACCAGTAAAAACCAGTTCAGTTGTGCCAAAGCATTTGAGTTCTGGGTGATTGCATGTTCTGGCAGAGCACACTTTCAGCTTTGTTTCCCCAGCCAGGTTTCTATCTTAACGTATTACAATGCAGTTAAGGGTCAAAACCTGAATTTGCTACCAAAAATGAGTTTTAGAAGTGCAGATGCCCTCTGCCTGTTTCTGGTGAGGATTTAGCCATAGATGAATGCTTTGGCCTCTACTCAGAGGCCAAATAATTTAGCTTATATTTCTTTTAAAGGTATAAAATTAGATATTTCACTATATCAAACTTGGAAAATGACTAACCAGTTGCTTTAAACAGCTGACAAGACAACCCAGCACATGGAACGTATGGTAAATCACATAGGCTGGGCCGGCTGCTCAGCAGCTGAACGTGTTTCAGAGATACAGAATTTAAAAAAAAAATATCAGTCTTTTTTAACTTCCAGTGAAGAAGTCACATCAGCCTTGGTAAATTGTTCCCAGCAGTAGACCATCCTCTCACGAAAATGTATCATTACATCAGCGCTTTTGTGCTTGCATTGTGCTTGTGTTTGTGTTCTGCTGGGCTCCCCAAGAGTTTGGTTTTATTCTTGTTTTGTTCCTTCAGGATCACGGGTTTCCAAAAAGGGCGTTCAATCCCACGGGACTATTCCTGTGGCCATCACTTATTACTGCATAGTGTTGTGCATACATACTACGTGACCGCTGAGCTCTTTGTTGCTTATGTAGGCACAAACTGAGCTATTGTTCCTGTGAATCCATCCATTTTCCCTCAACCAGATCTGTGAGGAAATTACTACTAAGTGGAGAAAAGAACATATAGGGTCAAAAATCCCATCAAGGTTTCTGCAGAGAACTATGCAATTGAAGAAGATGCCCATTTACAGTTACACAGAGATCTGTTTTTAATTAGCTGATCAATTAATTAAGTTCCATGGTATTTTTTTGTTTTGGTCTGTCAGTTTCATAATCAAATGCTCATTGGTATCAACCACAGGTCTTAGAGAAGTCTTGTCTCCTTGGCCGGTACTATCGTCTACATCAGATACCTAATTTTCTCAGAAATATTGTTGTTCGGTATTACGCAACTTTTTAGTATCTGCTCACTGATGATGGTTATTATAAGCAAAGAACTGGAAGGCATTCACCGATAGCCCAGTTGCTTTCCCTGGCATTGCTGTGGCCCCTTGGCTTGCCATGGCATCACTGTGCCATCGATAGGTCTCTTAATTACTCCAGTCAGTCTGTTTCCTCCTTTTGAAGGCTGGCATGTTTGCGCAGGCTGACGTTTCATTGCCTTTCAGGACCCGGGAAAGGCATCGCTGATGCTCCAGACAATTCCTCCGAGCTCTCTAAAAACTCTTGGATGCGAGTTAGCCACAGCTACTCGTTTCCTTTTCCAGCTTCTTACTCAGTGGCTGCTCACCTCTGAGTGGGAAGTTGCATGCCCCGCTGAGGAAAGCAGGCATTCAGAGCCTGGTGGCGTTGATGTGTTTATCCCTCGTTTCCTGCATCTCAGATGGCTTTCTACCCAGCTGGGAATGCTGCCTGATCGCTTCCTCTAGGGTCCTGTTTGTTCTCTCCCTGTCCTGGTTTTGTGTATTGACCTGCCTGCTGAGGGAAGAAGAGAATCCCACCTTTGCTAATTTTTTGGAAGTGTTCAAGGGTGATGTTGCCCACAATTTTTGTATATTTTTCCTAAGCAGAATCTGGCCTGGCTGAATGCTTTCTGCACTCCGATTCCCATCTCCTTCGCCCGAGTTACTTATTTGTGCATGTTACGTTCTGGCACACGCTGTATTCTCTCTCCACCTGTGCAGGTAGCTGCGATCAGCCTCAGTGGGTGTGATATGTTGCTCAACTGGTCCTGCCAGCCTCAGCTGAGGGCTGTGAGCGTACAGAGAGGCCCTTCTTTCTTTGAAACTGTGGTTTTCTAATGAAATGCCTGTATTTCTCCGCAGCTGAATGGCTCCCTGGCTGTGAGAGGGAAGGGTGTCTGCACAGAGGCACCCCACAGGAGTGGCTCCTGGCCACACAGACCTGCTCTTTTGAGCACCCGGCACCGTGTCTGCCTGGTGAAACTGAAGCCAAATGTGCAGCTGTTTGCTTTCCCGTCGCGGCGAGAGCAAGGCCTCAAAGGCAAATATTTAATGAGTCAAGAGAATAGTGGAATTTTCCTGCCTCTCTGTTAATTTAAAACAAAATCAGGGCAACTGACACAACTGCCTTTCAGAGGCTGTGATAGAGAGGGGGCTTGCTGCCCCTGTGTTACTTGGGTGTACCTGGGTCTGTGTTTCCACTGAGGGCAGCATGAGCCAGAGCTTCCAGTCCTGCAACCCCATGCATGTCACTTCGGCTGGTAAAACTTGCCAGTATGGCTCATGTGAACTGGGTTACCGAAGCAAGGTCTTTTGCTGTAAAGCACGGGAAGAAGGGAGAGGGTCTCCGGGGTGAGGGGGTAAGCAGTAAGGGGCAGGGATGGCTTAATCCAGCAGAGCTGCAGGAAAGGTAGGTGGACTTGTACCCCAAAGCATCTGGGAGGAGTTGAGAGTGGAGCCTCCGGAAGACTCCAGTCCCTGGTGGTTTACATTTTTTTCTTTATGTCCCTTGAACCCTTAAATCCAGGCTGAGGGGTGTCAAGAGTGAAGGGTGCTAAATGAAGCCAGTGAAAAGTTGGTGGTGCACAGATGTAGAGCTGCTTTGTTACGAGAAGCTTTGTGTCCTAGGTAACGGCTTGTGATGTGTTGTGCTTTACAGATTCCCTTCTACAAGCAGATGTGCAAAGGTATCCAGGCGGGTGAGATGTGCGAGAAGTTGGTGGGATACTCTGCAGTGTACAAAGTCTGTTTTGGAATGGCCTGTTTCTTCTTTTTGTTCTTCTTGTTCACCATCAAAATTAACAGCAGCAAAAGCTGCAGAGCACACATTCATAATGGGTGAGTAGATGTTTGATTGCTTAATTTCCACTTCTTTTTAGTTTGTGCTGCCTTTTTTCCAGTTGGGTCTAGCACTAGGGAAAAAACCCACCCAAAACAAAACACGGATTGATTTTACTGCTTTGGTCAGAAATAATGCAGTCAAGTGAAAACTAACTAAAGTGGCAATCAGCCATCAAAGGCTGGTTTTGCTCTTGTTGGGCTTTAGAGATTTCTCATGATACTTGAGTTGAAGGCCTCTAATTCCCATTACAACCAGATGATATTTTTTTCCCCTCCTTTCTTCTTGTCTTGTCCAGATTCTGGCTGGTTAAACTTGTACTTCTGGCAGCAATGTGCTCAGGAGCCTTCTTCATTCCTGATCAGGACACTTTCCTTAATGGTAGGTCCTTTTTCTTTTGTTATGCTGCTATGTTTTGTTATTATCAGTGTGAATATTGCAGTATTTCTTCAAGTGAAGCCAGTATAGCCCAGGCGCAGAAGAAATATGTGGAGCTGTCTGGGAGGAACTCTCCGTGCACAGAGTATGTGGTCTTCATGCAGATGTGCAGTAAAGAGCATGTTTTTCTCTGACCAAGAGCAGGCCAAATGGGTAAAAATACCACTGTGGTACTGTCTTGCAAATGCTTTAAGAGGCGGGGAGCTGTAGTGATGCACAGGAAGCTTGACTCAAGAGCGCAGTCGCATGTTAGTTTGGCTTGGCAGGTAGCTCTGCCGTAGCTCAACAGCTGGGGATCGTGCTGCGTGGTGGAGACGTGCCAGTGCTCCAGGGGCCACGATGACCTGCTGGGCACTGGTGTTGGCTCCCTGGAAGCCTGTGGTGCCGCAAAAGAATCTGGGATGTTGTTAGCTTTCAGGCTAGTAGCGCAAATTCAGTAGGGTAAAATTAGATTTCTTGGGGCATGTTGTGAGTGTTCTGCTGAGGGTCCCATGCCTGAAGCATTTCCAGTTTTGGAAGATGGCCTGGCACCACACAGGCACACGGGTACTGGCCCGGTGCACAAATGCCAGCTCTGATGGGGCTTCTCACAGGCCTCTTGTGGGCTAGGAGCAAAAATCCCAGTGATACTGAGATGAGCTTGTTCTCTCCAGTTGCCAAGTGCTTGTAAGCCCTTAAGCTGTTGAGTCTGGGCTGGTGGAAGGGGGTGGTGGGATCAGTAAGGCAAAGGAGGATGTCTGCTCTCTGCTTCGGCTAAGGCTTGGTTACCTGTGTTTTCAACACTGACCTCCTCTAGCCAGGGTGTTTAAAAGGGGAAGAGGAAGGAGTAACACAGGGAAAGATAATAGAGTGGGCAGACATGCTGTGAGCACAGTGCTCTGGGAAACTGAGGTAAAACCACTTCAAGTAAACCACTGATGGGTATAATTCAGCTTCTTGCTCTTCCTAGCTGTTTGTTTGGTCCTGGTTCAGTTTGATGCCCCAGAAGTGGAAGGCTCCTTATCCCTATTCCGCTACTCTGTGAAGTCATGGCAGGGCTGTATGTGCTTGTCCTTAGTATCTAATCACTGTTCGGGTCAGAAGGATGTCACAGTGCCATGTGTTGTACTCATGAGCAAGTGAAACTGCCCATTGTCTTTGCAAGTGACCCTTTTCACAGTGAAAGGTCGTCAAGAACTGAAATGTTTGGAGAAAATGGGAAACAGGATGTTTTGTGCTGATTAGAGTGCTGTTTCTCAGCGACAGTTTAACCTGATGTGGACATACAGCATAGCAAGCTTTATTCCCCACATTAGCTCTTGACTTTTCTCTCTAAAGCTGTGTTCTGCACATCCTGCTAAATTGTTCTCAGTCAGCCCCTGAATTTGAGAATTACAGATTTTTTGGGTACTGTTTGATTTCGTTTTCCCACTTTTTTTCCGCTGCCATCAAGAAACTGAAACTTTTTTTTTCCCTTTTTGGCGCATTCTCCCAGTTTTGTGTTGTTTAGTTGGTTGGGGTTTTTTTAAGAAAAAGAAAGCTCTTGCCATGCTTCCCATGCTTAGCAGTTTGTTAATCGTGGAGGCGGAGTGTATTATGTGCAAGCACTAGGTTTGTGGGGGTTGTACTGTTAAATCCACACCGGCCGTGCTAAACTTATCTATGATGGATCCATACAACACCCTGCAGTGTCCTGCCTGTGGCAGTGGGAGATCCTGGGAGTCTGGCTGTGTAATTACTCACTCCCTTGGTGGTCTGCTTTTTCCTACTCTTACCTCTCCCAAACATACATGCACACCTTGTTCTCTGCCTGCTTTTTATGTACTTTTTTACACGCTAGCTTCTTCCATTTTTTGCTCTCTTTGTCTGAAGAACAGCATGGTTACCAAGTGCCTGCAGTGTGTTTAGCATGACCAGACAAATGACATTTTCACTTGCTTTCAAATAATGAGCTTATGGTACAATAAGAAGAAAAAAGTCTCTACATCATCTACTAAGGGTAATGTGCCCTGACTGTTCTGTTCTTCCACTTCACTCACACAAGATTTTTTCGAAAGGAAAACATGGTGGTAGGATATGGATGAACTTTGCTAATGCACTTCCTTGGCCTTCACTGAAATCAGAAGCACACCTGGAGTCATGTATGTGTAGGCTCCGCACCACACAGCAGCCCAAGCCCTGTATGCACTACACATATAAATGGGTATCTGTATTTCCTCACAGACCTCTGATGTTGCACATAATAGATCTGTTGTCCGAAGTATCCAAACAGCTACCTAAATATAGTATATATGTAGGTCAACGGTTAAGTAGTCAAATAACCTGTCTTAAAACTAGTCAGTGAATACCAAGTGTTCCCATCTCTTTGGGAGTGGCTCAGGAGAGCATTTATAAATGGATAAGCTCCACCTTTGTTTTTCCATGGTACTGGAATCTGGAAGGAAAGAAACTGCCCTTTTTAGTACTGGGTTCCAGTACCTTGCAATTTCAGGGTTTAGATTCCTGTGAAATGCCTTCACACCACCTCCCTCCCAACAGTCACAAATAAAGGTTTCACTATTTTCTGTCTCAATATAGTAACTCCTAGTGTCCACAAAAATTCTCGAGGTTAGGGAAGCTCCGTAAATGTCATAACAGGCTTATTTTGAAAGCGTTGCAGGTTGCAAGCTGAATTCATCAGGGAGCTAATCTTGATGTTAGCTGAGCTGGCCTCTCATCTCCTGTATCTGTGGGCTTGAAATACTCAACTGTATAACAGCTTCACTGCATAGACAATAAATGCATTTTATCTCAGGGGAAAGGACTGCAGTTTGACCTTTTTTCTGCTTCTCTGCCTTGCAGCCTGGCGCTACGTAGGAGCAACAGGAGGTTTCCTTTTCATTGCCATTCAGCTCCTCCTGCTTGTTGAGTTTGCACACAAATGGAATAAAAATTGGTATGTGTCGGGCAAGTTGTTATTTGCATAAAATTCTGGTTGACTCCTGAACAATAGGTTTCTCATAGCAAAGAATTTAAAAGTAGCATGGATGTAATTTTTGAAAGAAGAGCCTTTAATATGAGTCTTTAGAGCTGTTCATCTGTGCTTCATCTACTTTCTCGTTCCCCAGCAGAGATGTTTCCACCTTACTCACTTCTACTTTGCTGATTTATTCTTATCCTGAATTGTAATTAGCAGTAGCATGTTGGGATGTAAACTTCCCTGCCGTTACATTGTTTTATATTTTATATGAAAATATACCTGTTGAGAAACAAGAGTGGTGCAAAAGAATAAAACTGGATTTGCAAAATGTAACAGTGAAACTGTCTGCAGTGATGTAAACTGGTAAATCCTGCTTTTTGGGGACAGGTTAATGCACAGGTGTTTTTTTTTTTTCCTCAACATGAGAACTGCTACTTTCTCTTCAACTGCTTTACTTTCATCTATGTATGCAAGATTCCATTATCAACCCCATTTTGGCATTAACTTCATTTCTGGTTTAAGCGTATTTGCTGTTACCTTCCTGGCCCTTACCCTCTCGTCAATTTAAAATATTTAAATTGCCCTCCCAGATATACACAAGAGTTCCTGCCTCCACCTCCACCCTTTCTGTCTCTCATTTCTTTCTCTACAAACCTTTGCAGTCCCCTCTTATTCTAGTTAGTATACTGACTGCTAAGGAGTTTTAGCAAACCTTTGGAGTTTCAGATATCCGTTTGCAGGGAGGCAGGGGTGAGATCTCCTTATACCACAGATATTTTTACTGCTAATTACTGTAAGTTCCTTTCTGTGGACAAAAGATTTCCAGCAGTAGCATTTAACTTTAGCACTCTCTATATGCTGTCGTGGTTAAACTCCGGCTAGCCAAATACCATGA
>NW_010264108.1:0-24040 GCF_000690775.1 Eurypyga helias
TCCTTGTGTCGGTTGCCACGTAAGAGAACGCCTCCCTAGCAAATGTGAGCTTCGGCGTTGGTAATGCTGCGCTGCGCAGGTGTCCTTACTGTTGGGGTTTATTTTCCGTCACAGCGTGTCTGCGAAGTGCCAGTTTATACAAACTACGTGTAAAAAAGTAGTCAGAACATTTGAAGACTTCAAAAGACAAGTGCAGAGAAGTTAAGGAGTTACAGAGCTCAAAGCTGACCAGCATTGATAACAGTCCTCAGTCATGCCGTAAAAACAAATCTGTTGCAGATTATTTTCCTCCACACTGAGTAAAAGGGAGGGAAAAAGGTTTGGTACCAAAGCAGGGTTTGAGTAGCACACCTTTTAATAAGATACTGGGCCGTATTTTGAAAAACTCAAAGGCTGTTCAGCATACTGTCTGAGGAGACAGGCTTACAGAGCGTGTATGCAACTTTGGGACTAAAAGAATGCACAAGTAACCTTATTCTCTCATTTTTGAACTTATAATTTAGTTTTCAAGCACAGGGGCTGATGTCACTTTTCTGTGCTTGTTGCATTTTTTCCAAGTCTGAGAGACTGTACTTAAAAATTGTGTTTTATAACACTTGTTTGATGTGCAGTAGCTCAGTGATTGCTTTGGGGCCTGAGCAGAGGGTACCCACTGGGTACAGTTGGGTACCTGTTAAATGAAAGTATAACTGGGAACCATTGCAAAAAGTTAAGTGATTTGTCAACTTCTAGAGTTCTGTGGTACGGATATATCTGCTGTTATCAGACCGGTAGATAAAACTACCTTCAGGGGCTTTGTCCATGAGATCTGCTTTTCCCTCCCCCTGCATCTTCTGATTTTAATTAAAGATATTCCATGTTCTGCAGTGTTAGAGAGAACAGGCTCCTTCAGTCTTGCTCCAGAACAGGGCAGCCTTTTTAGTTTTTAACACAACCGCTGTGTGTGTCAATCCTTTTTAGAATTTTAGGGATTTAAATTTTATCACAGGCCATCATATTGATGTTTATCTGTGTCATCAACATGGCTGTAACTTTTGAAGCTGCCATTCAGAACTCCAGCATTCGGGCTGATGCGAGGGCAGGTTGTTACCCCCTAAGGGTTTAGCACTAGATGGTATTTGGATACTTCACCAAAGTGTTATTTGCGGTAGCAGAGGAAGCAAGAGGAAATCTGAGGTTTGTAGGTTCCATTCTAGATACTCTTATAGCCCCAGATTTCTATTAATTTTTTTACCCTCTGAAGCTTTTTACCCTCTGCCCCCTTGTCTCCAGTACTGTCTCTGTCTGCTCTGTGTTTCTTCCTTCTCAGTTTCAGTGTCTGTAATCCAAATAATTTATAGCCTCAGACTAGGCTCACATCCACTTCTTCCTCCCTTCTAGTCTTTCTCTTCCCTTCCTACTACCAATGATCCCTTGCTTTTTCTTCCTCCTCATTTTGGTTTTCTTAAGTTCTGTTCATACTGAAGCTTAGCCTCACCTTCTTCATCTTCTCATTTCCCAGCCATAGTCCTGTGCAGCGATGGTGTGTTTTAGCTACATCCTTCTCTTCATGCCTAATCCATTGTGTCCCCATAGTCTCAGCAACTATTTCCTGCTGGCCCCAGTCTTCTCTTCGAGCTCCTCGTTCTTTCTGAGTTTCCCTGGGGCACTGTCCCGGCAACAGAAAGAAGGCCAAAGATGTGGATAGAAGTATCTTCTTTAATTGCAAGAGCTTCAGGTGAAGTAAACGGCTAATGCCAACATGGAAGAGCTGAATGGTCTGTCTGAGGGGGAGAATGGGTTTAATTAATGATAGTTACGTAAACAATGACTTTGGAGTTGAAGCCAGGGATAAAAATGTGTTGATGAAGTGTGTCTGAACATGATTTCTATCAACATGCTGATCAGTGAGTAGGAGTGAGGTGGATTGGCCTTGCTCTGCTCCTGTAACTCAGTTAGATTTGTGACAGTGAGCCAACAGCCTGCCAAACCAGAGACCACAATTTTCATGTATGAATAAGATATTGAAACTGCAGCTAGAAGAATAAGCGTTGTAGTGAAATAACTTATGATTTTAATTGCTTATTTCAGCCAAATACGGTTTGGTTTGAGTATTTGGCTGGCTTTCAAGTACTTTGTTGCAGCCTCTCAATTAAAAATGTAGCTGCTTCTGCCAAGATATGCAACTTGGCTTGGAAATGTAATCTTTGATAGATGCATTAATTCTTTAACATACTTGGTTCTTAAAAAGCTCCCCAAAAGCTAGTGAATTCTTCCGTGTCTATGTGCAGTATTTTTGTTTACTGTTTAATTTGAGGAACATATCAAATGGTTAACTGTGTTGTCTTTAAAACTTGTTGTAGAAAGTACTGATCAGAATCCATGTAGGATAACAGTGGAGATCTGAGTAACCTACAACTTTCATTTTGCCTTATTTGGTTGCAGAATAAAGTAGAGTAGTTTTGGTTGGAAGGGACCTACAAGGGTCATTCAGTCCAACTGCTTGACCACTTCAGGGCTGACCACAGGTTAAAGTCTGTTGTTAAGGGTGTTGCCCAAATGCCCCTCAAACCCTGACAGGTGGGGGGCATCGCCCACCTTTCTAGGAAGCCTGTTCAGTGTTTGACCACCCTCTCGGTAATGAAAATCTTCCTAATGTCTACTGTAAACCTCCCCTGGCACAGCTTTGAACCATTCCTACATGTCCTGTTGCTGTATCCCAGTGAGAAGAGATCCGTACCTCCCTCTCTACTCAGGAAGCTGTGGAGAGCAATGAGGTCACCCCTCAGGCTCCTTTTCTCCTCCAAACTGGACAAACCCAGAGTCCTTATTTGAAGAGTTCCATTTGACATGCACATATTGAAATAGTGAAATACTTACCCAGAGTCTTCTTGTGGACCAACTCCTTTCGGTGTTACGTTCTGGATGGGGTTGCCTGGGCTCTTGCAGGTAGAGCTGTGCTGTCTTGGCTGGGGGCCCGTGGCGGGGGGGGAGGGTCATTCAGTCCAACTGCTTGACCACTTCAGGGCTGACCACAGGTTAAAGTCTGTTGTTAAGGGTGTTGCCCAAATGCCCCTCAAACCCTGACAGGTGGGGGGCATCGCCCACCTTTCTAGGAAGCCTGTTCAGTGTTTGACCACCCTCTCGGTAATGAAAATCTTCCTAATGTCTACTGTAAACCTCCCCTGGCACAGCTTTGAACCATTCCTACATGTCCTGTTGCTGTATCCCAGTGAGAAGAGATCCGTACCTCCCTCTCTACTCAGGAAGCTGTGGAGAGCAATGAGGTCACCCCTCAGGCTCCTTTTCTCCTCCAAACTGGACAAACCCAGAGTCCTTATTTGAAGAGTTCCATTTGACATGCACATATTGAAATAGTGAAATACTTACCCAGAGTCTTCTTGTGGACCAACTCCTTTCGGTGTTACGTTCTGGATGGGGTTGCCTGGGCTCTTGCAGGTAGAGCTGTGCTGTCTTGGCTGGGGGCCCGCGCCGTGGGGGGGAACAGCCCTGCTCCAAGCAGGAGGTGGCAGAGCTGGGGCGTGGGGCTGGGCTCAGCCCTGCCTGGGCCACCCGCACAGCTCTAGGGTGAGGGTTCTCCTTTCTAGCCCATCCCACAGAGGGGTTGTATTGCATTAATAATGTGTTTGAGCACTTGGCTGAACTGTATTAAGCAATGTAACTCTGTCATACATAGTATATTTTTCTTCCTCCTTTTCCCAGCTGAAGGACTAAGAGTTCTGTAGGATCTGAGGACTGTGGAGAAGCTGGCAAAGTTGTAATAGTTCCTTACTTTCAGTTGGGTTACATTTTGCTTTCCTAAGAAAACTCTGTCTGCACAGTGAACTTCTGTATTTATGGTAAAATTTCATTGCACCTGGGAGGAACAGTCATAAAGTCACATTTTGCATTCTCAAACTTAACATGATTTTTTGAGGTATGTTGAAATAGGTGCGGAGAGTGTTTGACTTGAATCAGTATTGTGTGGGGAAACTGGTTTAGACATGGGAGCGTGCATTTTGTGTGCTCTTGGTATTTTGCGTTACTTACAGAAATACTTCAATGTTCCGTATTAATTTGTATGGTCTTCAAAGATGACACTTACGCTGGGGTATACTGTACTGCGGTCTGTGGGGAGCTGATGAAGGTGTTTGTGTTTGAGACTAAGTTGGTAACACGAGGATGTTAGGAGGTTATCTAAAACTGTTGTAATATTAGTTACAGACTGCTGTTGCTCCTGATACTGTTAAACTGTGACAAAACTGATCTGTTTGCTATGGATGCTCCTCTAAATCAAAGAGGAATGTTAGGCTGTGAACGTTTGAAAGGATTTTCTTTGCCCCAGCATTGAACTGTCACTGTTTATTTGGTTTGGGTTTTTTTTGGTCTGTCAGCTGCCTTGCAGACTGTTGGTGGTCTGAGGTGTAATGAAAGATGACTAATGCTGTATGTATGGGGAAGGGCTTTGGCATCTCTCCACCTGTTCACCAGTCACGTATTGAGTAGGACCAGGTGAGAAACGGTTGTTGAGGGATTCCCTACAAGAAGGAACAATAATAGTGACAGACTTTCCATTGCTTGCAATTGATAAAGGACTGTTAGAATTCATTATGTGTACGTTGGTGATTTTTGGTCAATTAAAACAAAAGCAGCACTTTTTTTTTCTTAGACTTTTGCAGTGACATGGCTATTTAAAATGTAGCATACAGGGGTATTAACATTTACATTTCATCATACCTTCACAGGCTTACATAGTTGTGGTGGGTTGGCCCTGGCTGGATGTTGGGTGCCCTCCAAAGCTGCTCTGTCACTCCCCTCCTCAGCTGAACAGGGCAGAGGAAATGTGGTGAAAATGTGCTCCAGCCTGGGTCTCCCAGGGTCACAGTTCCTGCCAGCAAACCTGCTCCAGCCTGGGCTCCTCTCTCCACAGGACCATAGCTCCTGGCAGCAGCCTGCTCTAGCGTGGGCTGCCCACGGGGTCAGAGCCTCCTTTGGGCATTCCTCTGTTCCGGCATGGGGTCCTCCCCGGGCTGCAGGTGGGTGTCTACTCCCCCGTGACCCTCCATGGCTGCAGGGCACAGATGGCCTCACCATGGTCTGCACCACGGGCTGCCGGGGAATCTCTGCTCTGGTGCCTGGACCACCTCTTCCCTCTCCTTCTCCACTGACTGGGTGTCTGCAGAGCTGTTCCTCTCACATACTCTTACTTTGCAGTTGCAATTTTTTTTATTTCACCTTCTCAAACACGTTATCCCAGAGGTGCCACCATCATTGCTGATGGGCTTGGCCTTGGCCAGCGCTGGGTCCGTCTTGGAGCTGGCTGGCATTGGCTCTGTCGGACACAGGGGAAGCTTCCAGCAGCTTCTCATAGAAGCCACCCCTGTAGTCCCCCCACTACCAAAACCTTGGCATACAAACCCAGTACATTAGTTCCTTGGTATTGTATCAGATTTGAGATTAACCTGAGTTGTGTGCTAAGTGACTGAATAATTTTAAGGATTAAAGTATTTAAATTAAAAAAAAAAAAATTTGCTTGAAGTATGTGCTCAGGGACAGATGTAAGTAGGTCAGATATAGCATAGACACGGTTTATCTGGCACTTGTTCACAGCTTTACTATGGTCTTAAACCTGCAGTTTTGGTTATTTTGAAAGGTTGTCAGTTCTGGAAGGTGTTTGGCACTTGAACTTTCTTTTAAGAAATCTGACTATTTAAACCTTTCTTGTTACTTTTTTAATGGCAAATATGAGCTATGGGGAGTATCTTCTGTCAAATATGCTTCTTTCTTAGTTACTTGAAAATATTGGAGGAAAAGGTACTTTTTATCACTGCTGTGTTCATTACATGTTGGAGAAATGGAATTAGGGATGATACAGCCTATTAAGAGAAATAAAGATAAATTAATGGTCAATCAGAATGTCATAGTGGGCTTGATTTCAGCCATGAATGGAACTTTGTGTCTTGCTTAGGAGATTCTCTTCTTTAAGGTATTGTAAAAAGCCAAAAAATGAAGTGCTGGAGCATGAATTCTTCAAAAGCAGTACCAGACATATCTGAAAACATATCCTCGAGTGGAAAATTTGAAAGGTTAAATGTTTCAAAGTCTTTAAATGTAAAATTTCAGAATGATCAAATGTCTTTACTGGAAGCTGTTGAACGCATAAGGATGCCAGATTCATGAGGCTACAACATCTGTTATTCATATAACTTCTGTGTATGGATTCTGTAGGATGATTAACTGATTCCTCAAAAAAATTGGTATGATAGGCCAATATTCACATCAAAAATATGTTTGACTGCTCTGTATAAATATGTAATGAGGAGGAAAAAACCCCACATAAAACTTGTCTCCAAAACTAGTTCTTGTGAAAGGTAAAACAAAAGACATTGACTATAGATTTTGAGCAAACATTTTAATTACAAGGCCACCTGACTTTCATACTATACTGTTCTGGCTACATGTAGGCTTTTTTGTTTTGTTTTAATTTTTAACTCTAAGTGCTCTGAGTAAAACAGCGTTTCGTGTATACGTGCCCAAGCCCAACGTATGTCATTGTTTGGAACACCATCCCTGTTCTAAAAGTTAAAGGTGGATGGAAATAAAAATACCAAGTATTAAGTCTTGTAGTCTGACGATAACTTTTATGCTGCTGGTTCTGAGTAAAGTTCAGGTTGGTGTCTTTAGAATGTATAAAATTATATTTAAGATTTTTTTAAAAGACAGAAATATCCAAAATATTGAAGTAGCCAGTTTGCTATATTAACATTATATAGGATGGGACATGTATTTGCCAGGCCTAGAGTAGACCTGAATGGGGCTTAATCTTGTAAGCTTCTATATCTGAGAGTGGTACCTTTAAAGTCCGTGGTGGAACAGAGGCGGTGCATCAAAGACTGCGTGGTCACATAGTTGACCACTACTGTTGTAATTGAATAGATGATACTAGCCAGTGCTATGAGGGAAATGGCCAAAAATGGTTAAAACTGTGTGCTTTAATGTTTTTGGTTTAATAGTCAAACTAAAAAATTCTAACCTGATTTACTAAGGTTAGTTTATACGATCGTTTTGACTCTAATGATTCCTTATGAATAACTCCCATGAGAGAACACTTGGATGCAAGGGAAATATATACTTCTTATGGTATAGCCAATTATAGTCTTTATTAGAAATTAATGACTGTGCCATACTTTGGACAGCAAGTGATATTTCAGTTCACTTCCTAACTTTTAATGAGAGGAAAGTTCTAATAAATTGGGCCCACAGCTGAGGTCATTAGAATTAATTCTGACTTCTCCCACGTGTAGTTATGAACAGTCACTTTTTTCCTTGGAGTTCATTGATGGTGCTGCAGTTTGTACTCATTTACATGCACGTGGGTTTCCCTCCCCCATTTGCTAGGCAGAAAATAGAATCTAAATCACACTTTTTCAAGTGGAGACTTACAGGGTACTGCTTGCTACTGTTTCAGATTTATCTCCTCCCCTCTGCAAACTATGGTTAATGTTAATTTTTTGTTATGAGCATTTATTGGTTTTACTTCTAATTTCTTTCATCTTTATTAGAGAAGAAATTCAGCCTGAGAGATGGAAGGGAAAGATGATAATCTTAATTAGTAGAGGAGAAACACATAAAAAGCCGGTTAAGGAAATAGCAGAGGAAGTTTTTTTTTTTTTAAGATTTTTTTGGAGGGGAATGAAATGCTGACCTTGTTTAATGCAATCAGATTCAATGCCAAATCACTAATGTTCCCCATGGGATGCTTCTGGGTTTAGCAAAACTCACGTCAGTAACAGTGGTGAGGGTATAGGTTGGCCTTGGGGGAAGAGTTATGAACTCTTATTACATTTTGGGGAATGTCTGTGCAAATGTCTGTCATTGTCCTGCCCTGCTGTTTGTTTTTTAAGTACATTCTTAATTCCATGGGAATTATTTTCTGAATATAACTCAACAGCAGGATTGAAAACTGGCTTGGGAGACAACTTTCCTTAGTCACGTACTAGTTTTGTTTTGACTAACTGGACCTCATGTGGTACTGAGGAATCCAAGAGTATCTAAGGCTGCAGTTCCTATTTGGAGGCCTCGTCTTCATCCTCAGCTCCTGCCAGGTTGGTTGTGGGAGGTTTTTTCCTGATTTACAGGTGTTGGAGGAATTGTTAATTCATACAGCTGGTCACTATGCACGCTTTCCAGACTATGGTTGCCCATTATTAAACTGACACTTCCTATGAGCCCTTGATTTGTCATCTTGCCACTCTATTGCCATAAAATTTATGGAAATTTGTAGTGCATATGGAAGTGGAAGAAAGCTGAGGTTTGTCATATGTAGCCTCCTCCTTTTCTCAAGCATAGGTTACATTAGCATGACATCTGATGAAGGAGAAAGATGGGATTGGGGTAGAGTGATGGGTCCAGGGGCATCTGAAAAGCTGGAGAGATACAGTGGAAAAGAGAGACAACAGGAAGATCTGGCTTAACTGGAAGAAAATAGAATGACATAGGTTGGAGAAGACAATTTAATATGAGAGGTAGAAATATGGGTTAAAAAATAAAAAGAATGAATACCAGGAAATTATGTGGAGGTTATGATAGAATATGTCTGAATAGGAAAAAAAGGAAGGGAAATGAAAGAAGGAAGAGTGAGAACAGGTTAGTGAATTTAATTGATGCATTTATGCTTTTTACTCTTTCTCTGAGTTCTTTATCAAAGATTTTAAAGCAAGGACAACTCATTATTTTGGATACTTTGATACACTGCCATTGCTAGAAACTCTGGACTCTGGATTTATATTTCGTAAAATACAGTCTCTTGCTTGGGACAGAAATGAACTTAAAAATAAGCAGACTCAGAAGAATACCAGTGTAATTTGTTAGAAATTAAGCTGTTGAGATTTATTTTTTCTGGGTATTAGCAATGAGGCCAAAATAAAGCTAATTTCTCTGAAAGTTAGTAACTTTAAAGTTCTGATTCTCCTCCTCCCTCTTCTTTAAAAACAGGACAAGTTTGGTGGATAGTAGCCTGGAGAACTTACCCATGACTCTTCCCAGCATCCTGCAATTCTCATTTTCTGTGTGCGTGATGTATCCTGCTTGTTAAGTTAGGTAGAGAGGGGTGTTCTTGGACACTTGAAAAGTACTACTTTTGTTAGTCCACATCCAGATTTAGTAGAAACTAAAGAGTCGTCTTCTCTGTGACAGGGAACAGGATCTCTGAATCATCACATGCATTAATTGCTTTGTACTCTGAGGTGTATTGAAATAGTAATAAAATGGGGAGATACTGTGATTTAGGATGCTATCTATGCTTCACACCTGTGATCATCAAAAGTGTTTAAACTCTCTTAATGTTGGGGAACAGCTACTTCAAAGCGTAAAGTTTTTGCAGCTTCTCACAAAAATGGGTTACAAATCATTACTTTCAACGAGGAGTACTGACACCTGTGTTTTTGCTAATCGGGGCTGGTTTTGTCATCGGGATTACTTACTGCTGTAATGTTGAGCTGATTCCTTGTGTGTTTTGTTAATGCGTGGATTAGGTTTTTGTGTGTTTTCTCCATAGACAAAAGGATATAGTTTTCAGTGAAGGATTATGTAGTTATAGGATCTGTCTTTGAAACTTCAGATCACTATGCTAGAAAATATTTTTCAGACTGGCAAACATTAAAACCTGGTACGATAGCTTCAGCAGTGAAAGCAATTAAAGGGTGAAAAGTGGAGGTATGGATCATTTCCAGCAATTTAAGGTAAATGTTCTTTAGTGTTGAAAATATTACGGTGTGATATAATTGCAGAGAATTTTAAATGATGGATACTTTCTTGAAAATGTGAGTTTTCTGACTGCAGGGTGGTGTGTCAAAGCTTCCTGTCTGCTAAAAAAATTAGATTTGATAGTGATCAAGTGCCGGCCTTGAGGTGTGTGTTTGTCCCTCTTTACCCTTTCATACTGGCTCTGCCTTCCCTTTTGATGGAGGGTGGTCAGAGCAATAGAGAAGCGGATGTACCGCATCTGCTCAAATTTCAATCTGTTCTGTTTCTGTAGGTATTGTCCAGCATCTGAAAAACAAACAAACCAAAAACCAGATGCAGTTAAATGTAATCCAGTGTCCTTTCCGTCTTTGCTTTTCCACTATTAATGGCTCGGTTGACATTTCCCGCTGGATATTTCCTTTTATGGTTGACTTTTAAGTGGTGTTGAATGTGGATGTAATCGCACGGACTCTAAATTGAATATTTCATTTCTGTAGTACAAGATGCATCTGTCTGGTGTTTCTCACCTCTCCATATCTCGGCTGGATAGAAGATGTGAAATGGGTTTCAAGTGAGCGCTGGTGGAGGTTCTGTGAGGATATCCAGAAGCTCTTAAACACTATGGTTGGAAATAAGAGAAGGGGTCTTGGTTTGACTCGTAGATTGATTAGAGCTGTAATGTGGAATGATGTTCTAATTAGAATTCTAATATGGTCATCCAATGATCGGGTTTTTTTTAATGGAAAAAAGTAAGTTCTCAAATGTTTAGTACAGTTGAAAGTGAAATATCACTACATTTAGGAGAGCAGAAATAATCTTGCTGCAGCACTTGTGTATTTAATTTCAGAAATTCCCCCATCTGAGGCCTGGCAGGTAAAAGGAGCTGAGGACGCAGCACCAGGTTGTCCTGCAGCCCACCATGGCTCTATGGCAGCAGCGTGCCTGGGAGTCCAAAGTAGCTGGAGTCCTCAAAACAGTCTCTAGAGAAGGAGAAAGTTGATTAAAGGGGCAGGAAGGCAGGGGAGTCTGTCAGCGATGGGTTGAAACCAAGACGTGCTACAGAGTAATGCTATTTTGGTCAGGAAAGCATATTTTTGGCATTCTGAGTTGTTCTAGAAGTGTTGTATCATCTGCTGGCTTTCAGTCTGATGTGTAAAATACAGATTTAATTGCTTCATGGATTATTTTTTTTCTTGCCTGTTTTTAGGTAGTTTGGATGCTCTTGCAAAGGAGAAACAATTTGGGATTCCCAGGCTTTTTGAAATTTCTGTTTCTTAAAGAACTTCCAGCTTTCCTGTGAGTTCTTGGCTGAGCTAATGGTCTCATTCCCCCCTCCCACACCCCTTATCTCTAGTTTAACTGAAGAAGTTTTTTTCTTGCTTTTCTCTTGCCTTTTCCTGGAAAAGAAGCAAAACATTGTGTGAGTTGTAGAGGAACATACTGCTTACTCTTATGACACCTCATGTACAACATAAGACATGTTATACATTATTTTTTATCACTAGTTCACTTATATTAAAAATAAATGGTGACATGTGAAAGACAAACATCTAATGGTGATGAAAACCATTTAATGATTAGTAGGGAAACAAATATTTATTGAAAATAAAAACCATGTCTAAAGGCTCTAATGCTGACTTTTGGAAACACTGCCATGTTGTGGTATTTGCAATACCCTATGTCCTGTACAGTAGATATTGTTTAAAATTGCTTGGGAACTGGAGCTTGCAATTGTGAGCTTGGAATGTCCTGCAGATAATTAAGTTGTGGTCAGGCTTTAGAAAAATAAAAAGTTCTCGAACTATGATTTTATAAACATGCTACAATAACATTTCTTTATATTTAACAGTTTCTTATAGAAAGCTGATACTCTCATGAGGCATTGGGTAAAGGTAAAACATCAAGAAAGAAAAAATATTAAATTAAAACTTCACTTAGGATGTTGACAGTTGGCTTGTAATATTAAACAGATGTGTGTGTTCTTGGGATAGTCTTCTTTCAGAGCCTTGTTCCATACCCATTTTCAAGTGACAGCTACAAACTTTTTATTAATTTAAAATTCTCCTTTCTTCAGTTGTCTTTGGTAAATATTATCTTCAGGTCAGTGCAGCTGGAGAGTGTGATGCATACTGTAGCTTCTGCTGTGATATTCAAGGGAACGTGATCCTTTTATGTATGTTTAAATTGAGGCACAGCTCATGCAAATGTATAGAAAAATTATTACATAGATAGAAGATTCTTGGGCATGGTATTACTTTTGAATGTCTAAGTAGGGCATTTATCAATTCTACCTGTGGATATGGTAGGGCATATTTGGCCTCTTTGGCTCCTAGTAAATACTGCACATAAGAGTCAGTACCAAAATAAAGAAACTTTGTTTTATTAAACTTATAACTTTAAAAAACCTGAGAGAATCAGGAATTAACAGATAAGCACTACTAAAATGACGGAATGTTGTATCCAGTTCTGACATCAAACTTCTTCAGAAATGAGGAGTTGATGGTAAGTTGTTCTGCTTTTCAGAAAAGAATTACAAAAATGCTCTGAAGTCTGAAAAATCTACATTGTTGTGAGAAATTTTTTTCATCCTATTTCATTAGGGGACAGGATCACAAGGAAAAAAGTCCCCAATTTGTTAATGGACCTTATGAAAACGCAAATGTAAGATACAGTGCTGAAAAAGTACATATTATTTGTGGTGGAATTCAGCTGATCCTTGATTTGTTAGATTCTGCATCACTTAGAGATTTCAAGTCAAGTGCATGTATTCTAAAATACACATGGTACTCAACAAGTAATGCAGGAGTGAATGCGTAGGGATGGCTCAGGAATTCCTTTTTACATATGGGACATTGCTTCCTACCAAAGCAAAGAACTGGATACTGGTTTTCCAAATCCCAGACTACTGCTCCAGTGACCTGTGACTCTGATCAGTCTGACCTTGGACTGTACAAATGCTTGAATGTTCCGCCTTCATTTTTAATAATACATGAACTTACAGGAAACAATGTGTTGAAGTATTTCTGAAATAAAATAGCCATATTGGTCTTAGCAGGTTGCTTAATCTAGTTGTCTGCCACAGAAATTGGTCACCGCAAAGGAAGCAAACGCTGCTTACTACTTTTTTTTTCTTATTCCTTCCTCACAGGCTTCAGAGGATGAGTGGATGTGCAGACAGTTAATTTTTTTTGTTGTTGTTTTAAAGACTGAAGGATAATTAACCAGTGTCAGGTATTCATTGCTTAAATAATACTACATTGCTGTAGTCTGTGTATTGACTCGGTTTCATGTATGTTAATTGAATATCTCCTTTTTTTTTAAGATTTGTGTAAAGAACCAATGATACACCATAATGGGAGTGAGGCTAGCATATTTTAAGAATACATTTTGTCTCTCTTAATGACAGTGTTTCCAGTTTCTAAGATTTTTAGCTCACTGTGGAACCCATTAAAGTACAGATAGGAAATACCTATGAGAACTCGGATGCTGTTTCTTCTGTTGTTGAATAATGTATAAAGGAGCGTAGAGCAAATACAGTACGATACTTTCTTAGACATAACCAAAATGTGAAGAAGAAAAAAGGGGAAAAAAACCCCAAAGAATTAATTAATTGGTCTAAAATGTTCTATACCTATAAAGTTCTTATTTCTTTTTTCCTGTGTAACAGCATACCTAATGTATGGTGCTGTGGTCTGGCTATTACATTACCATTGCTTCACAATTTATTGCCTGAAAAATTACAGTAGTTTCAGGAGTGGTTTGTGGGTTCACACAATACAATTGAAACACTTATTATAATTTTATTTTGTAGGGAAAATGTCATGTACCGTTTTTTCAGGGGACTTTTTTTTTGCTTACAATGAATGAAAAGAAGTCTTTTCCATATAGCTCTTAAATAAAGATTGACTCTTTATTGAATTAAACATATGAACTCTATGTAAATTCCAATGTGAATATTATTCCCATTTTAAAGCAATGCATTAAAAAGCATCCATCTGAGATATGGGAAGAAAGATAATGCAAATATTACATAGATTTTATCTTGTGAGTAAAGTTGCATGCTTGTTTTTGACACTAATAAGAATCAGAAGTTTACCTCAAAGACCATTAAAAAAAAAAATCTGTTTATATGTGGTTGTTACTGATGCTTTTATGTTTTTTAAAAAAGAGCTACTATTACAAAACCCCATCGTTTGTTTGCAGGCATTTTATAGATTGAACTGTTTTGAATAAACTGATTTGTAGTAATCAGTTCTTAAAATAAAGTGGAAGAAGTTTCTTCTTTCAGTGAGACTTGTAGTGGGAATTCTGCACAGCCTGGCGATGATAGGCATGGTCTTCTATCAGAGCAGGCATACAAATAACACCGATATTAAAACACATCTTTCTGCTGGGGCTTTATGGTGGTGGGTTCTGACTTTGGGTTTTGTCCTTTACGTGGAGGATCTTGAAATAATATGAATAAAATGTCAATGGAAGTTACACGTGATAACTTGCTGTGCTCTTCAGCTTCTTTCATTAGCAAAGTTGGAGACAGAGGGAGATTATACTAACATATTTCCTATTAACCTTATTACCAGTACTTTAAATGCTAAATATCTGGCAGAACAATTCTATAGGCATCTGGTCTAAAAAGACTGAGGCTGTTGACAGTGAGATGTTTTTGATTACAACATAGATTTGTGTTTAACAAAAAATACTTTCTTACTAGAAATATGAGCAAGACGGTTGTAATGTAAATAAACTGAAACTATTGAATAGTAAGTTGTTTTGAATTAAGTTTCCTACCTCTGTTAAGACTGTGAACCTAGCTATTATATTGTCTTCTGATTGCATAGTGTGTTTTCTGCTTCAAATAGCTGTTACGGTAGCTCTCGGTCCCTAACTGAGAGCAGAGCTAGATATCCTTTGCGGAGCATTTGAACTTTTAACTAAGCAAGACGTGTAAAGATGCAAGATGAAATCCTGGTTGTACTGAAACAGGCTGCCGGGTTGTGGTTGATTTCATTGAAGAAAAGATTTTGCAAGAAGTTCTTAGCAGAGTAAAAGCTTAATGCTCACTGTTCCACACTTTATCTTGTGAGTGAGAGTAAGGATGAAGGCTCAAGTAAGAGAAGTCTTCTTGAGTACTAGTTTTCAGGATTTTTTTGATTAAGGTGATGATCCTTTCTTTTTTTTTTTTCTTTTTTCTTTTTTTGTAAGAGAACTAAATTCATTGGGCCTATTCATACATTATTGAATTGGTTCCTGTGAGAGCATTCTCAGAAACTTCTGACAGATGGGAAGGAATCATCAGTAAGGACACTTCTAATGTGTGTTATTTATTCCTACTTACAAAGATATTCTGTACTCTAAACCAAAATAATTCTACAAATATTTATGCATAACAGTTGTTAGGTAAAACTTGCAATTTTGCAGAAAAAGTGTAGATTTGAAAATATGCACAAGTTGTAGCAATTAACCTACATGCACACTTATAATTCTAGAAAATGGACAACGTATTACATTCAAAGACTGGATCTGATAGACCCAAATTGCTTAAAACATCAGTTATTGAAGATGTCCCCCTGGGACTTTGAGAAACCATTTAACAGATGAAAGTGCATTTTGAAAAGTTTGACCTTACAGGCAATCATAAAATGAATCAAAACAGTTCTTTCCTCCCCTGAAATGTACAGAGCCCATCTGTATCTAATCCAGTAATTATAGACTGAGTTCAATTACCTTTTCAAACTTGGAGCAGACTGGAGACTAGGCAGTGAACAAACATAGGGTTTTGTCTAGACCTCAATTGACCACAGTCTAAAACTTGAATTTATATCTAATTTTATTTTTAGCTTTGTTTGATAGTTTTTAAAGGATTTATTTTGCTAGTTGCTGGATCGTGAAAGTTTTTACTTCTTGACCTTGTGTTTACAGCTACATTTTTATTCCAGTGAAGTTAATAAAATAGCATCAAGTCCTAAAAGTTTACTGGATAAATCATTTCAAATGTAACAAAACTGGGTTAACTTGCTCTTTTGAGTCTTTAATATTCTTACAATGGAATTCTGAAGGAATCTGAACAAAATTATGTAATTTATTCTCTCTGCTTGTACCCATAAGTTTAGTGTTCAAATTAAAAAAAAAAACACGTAGATTTTTTTGCTGTCTTACAAAAATGAGCCCCAAATCCCCATGACTGTAATATTGGCAGTAATTGACACAGATTAGAAATTATGCTGAAAATAGATTTTTCAACTACGTTATTTGTTTATTTCAGTTAGAGCAAAGAGACTATCCATTCAGCCATACAGACAGTTCTAAAGAATACATACACAGCTACAAGTTGTAGCAGCTACTACATACAGGTTATCCCTTTGATCACCAGGTTGAAACTCAGGCATGTTTTGATATTATCCCACAGACGAAACAAACCACAGACTCCTCTTGCTGAGAAGCGTCTTGCGCTGCGTTCACCGTCTGACAACATTGCCAATATGATGCTCTTACTCCTCAGAATAAGGGGTTTATGTACAGCTTTCACTTGAAAAGCATTCACTGCAATAAAGGTGTGTGTAGTTTGCAGTGTGCAAGGCCTTGGTTGTTACAGTAGTACATTTCCTGTCTCTTGGGTAGCAGTGAAGGAGCAATAGTTAAGGACAGAATGAACACTGTATGTCTAACTTTTGTGTGGTGCCCTTTGATGGAATGGCATCTCTTGGAAAGTGAAGGCCACGGTAATTGGTGCATGTAGTTTCACTTAGTGATTCTTAATAGTAATCAGTATTTTGTAGTGGTTGCTGTAATTAGTTAAGAATCTGGTTCATGATGACTTCCAAGTCAACACATATTTAGTGAATAAGGCATACTGTTCTGATGAGTAGTAAACTTGATGTGACAAGCAGGAATCTTTTGATGTTTAATTGGTTTTCCTTGTAGCACTTGAGGGGAAAAAAATGATCTAATGAGATGTTGCCTAACTGTAAAACTGAGAGGCCCAAGAGACTGCATTGATTATTCTGAACATATTTTGTCTCCAGATTTTACAAGCATGGGAGAAGTTCTGTAAAGTTTGTCTTCTGGGATTTTTTTTTTTTAGTGTATAGTACTTTTATGGATGAATGACAGTATTCTGAAAAGGCAACGTGGAAATAGAGCAAATTATTTTCATAATCATAATTTTAAAGCAAAACTAGTAATAGTATGAGGAAGTGTTTTAGGTTTTTGTAGATAACATCAGTCTCTTCCTTTTCTTTCAAAAAGGACTGCCATGCACTCAGTCAGGAAATCCAGGCTTCAATTTCAGTCCTTCATCAAAATCCGATTTACAAAAGCACTAGGAACTTCTAGTTTCCACCCTGCCTTAGCTCCACATCAGAGCTATGAAGACCTTGTAGCTGTTGCTGATGGCGAATGTCATAATCTGTTGTATAATCATATTTGTACTAGTAGATTTGTCATAGAAGGTAGGAGCAGACACTCTCTGAAAACATTGAGCACTTCCAATCAGCCCCTGAGCACTGTTCTTTCTCTTCTTTACCATAACGGCCGTAAGAAATAAACAGTTCACCTGAAAATTCTGGTAAAGTTTATGCTGCCGTTCAACCAGGCTTTGTAACTGAAAAACACAGTTTTATTACATAAATTAAAGCTTCATAAGAAAAGGCTACTACATCCAGGATGCTGAATTTGTTGTTTGCGTTCCGTTTCATTTTATGGGGCTTCAGCGTTGCACAGAACTTCAGAAACGAAAGCATTTTAAACCCCACAACTAAAATGGGTATGTTCCCAGAGTAAACTAAGGCAATGCCTGTAGTCTGTAGGTTTCCTGAAACAGGAGTTTAGATTTTCCACCGTGTTTAGTCTGATTGAGATGATAATTTTAATTCTGAGGTGTGGTGACCCTCACCCCAAACGCTAAGGCTACTAACAGTATTAATTAAAAAAGAAATGCCTATTACAGTAGACAAAAAAAATGGGTTCTGGTTAAAATGACTGTTTCGTAGTCTCTCTCAAGATTTTTCATGACCTTGTCAACCCTCTGTCCCGAGTGAGAGTTGGTATGATTCCACCTCTTTGTTCATGAGCAAAAGGACTTTGTTTTGTGGCTGTTGCAAGAAATTACGGAATTTCAGTTGGGAAGTTGCATTCAGCTAACACTGCCTAATAGATTTTTCTGCAATGTGCATTGCACAAACTTCACTGTATTTGTAGTGTAAGAGAAAAGCAGTCAGTACTATAATTTTTTTTATAACCAACTGTGTTTTCAGTTTTGTGGAAAGGGAAATCCTTTGTCCTTTGTGCTTCTGTGGATATTTGTGTTGACTGTTTTCAAACCATTCTCCTTAGGTCAGCTCTTACCGTTGTACGTATGTCCTCTCCCTCACAGCACGCGCTCTGAACCAGGCAGAGAGCCTGCGTCTCTTAACTGACTGCTCGAGTGAAGGCATTTCGTTCTCCTTGGAGGTTTGTTTTTAACTCTGAAGGGATTACTAACAATATTAATTCCTGGACGTTGGCAAAAAAGTAGTGGCTCTTCAGGAGTCACCTGTTTGTCTTATTTAAGAGGAGTAGCTTACTTTTGTCCTCATTTCTTACTTCCAACCCTTACTGGTTTTGACAATGTGTGCTTTTATTCCTGTCTCTGTGGTGTATTTCATCATAGTGCTCTGTTGAAATCTCTCACAATTTTAGCGTCACTGATTTCTTATTGCTGATATTTTTGTTTCCGCTCCATTTGATTCCTTTGTGACTGTATCTGTTTTCTGATTTTTCTACCAGCACGCATTACAGCATTAATAGTCGCTTGTTTATTTAAATGGTAAGAAAACTTTAACTGCAGGAAGGATAAATTGGTTGCCCACAAATATCTAGTCAGTTGTTTTACTTTCTGCAGTAGAAGGCGGGCTTATTCTTTTTGTTGCTGTCTGATTTGTTGTAAAGGGCAAAAATTAAAAGGAAAAGGGCACTCCATATGAAGCTCTAATCTATGTAATTAATTTTTCCTTCATTCTTTTTTTCCTCGCTCTTGCTTTTGGGACTTTTTCCGTTTCTTGTCTCCATTCATATCATTAATAATGGCTTCTAATAAAGCAATAAAAAGATGCATGCAGTCATTAAAGCTATGCTTTTTTATTCTCTAAAGTGCAAATTCCTCAAATTAGTTTAAATAAAAGAAAGATCATGCTGAGTTACTTAAGATTCCTAAAACGTCACAGTTCAGCTATTTTGATACAGTGCAACTAAATATAACTAAACAAAGCTACAATAGTAAAACTTTATTCTGCTGGTTTTATTCTCTCTTCCGTCCTCAATTCTGCCCTTCCTTCAGTTTTCAGTGTTGCTCCTATTTTTTCACCTCTGTGCCACGGTGATCTTTACCAACTCCTGTTCCATCTACTCATACAGTCAAATTTCCATTTGACATTCACCATGTAACCTTGACTAGTCTTCTTATGGTAAATTCTCTTCCCAGTATTAAGCTTTCACATTCTAATTCTGATTCATAGCCTTAAAATTTTGTCATAACGTTGCTAGTGAGATAGCTCCCCAGTGGGGAGGCACCCCATGTTTACCTTTTCTCTCTTCCTACGTACATCATGCCAGTGCATGGGCAGAATAGTGAGATACTGGTGAAATGTATTTCAGTAATACTGACTCATCTCTACTGCAGAGTAGAGCTCTGGAGTAGTGGTATGACATCTGTAAATCAAGTGTTTGTAACACATGTGAAAACTGGAAAACATACTATCACATCTGTCTTTGACATGAGAGACTGTTGGTAGGATTTATGTGAGCTGTGAAACATTGGTGTAGCAGATTGCAGTAGCATTTTACTCTAACCTGAGTGAAAACAGTATGCAGACTGGTATGAGATCCTATTATTTCTACATATGCAAATCTGCTAAAACGCAAGATTTTTCTATCTATCTGTTTTGTTATCTCCCCCTGCAATGCAGTAGCACTTTAGCTGCTGCAGCCCAACCTGGTCAAAAGACACAGAGGGGAACATTGATTTCCTCGTGTACAGGTTGGCAAGACATAATGAAACTCCTTGATGGACGCTGAATCTTGACACAAAACTTTGAATAACTTTTACAGCTTAATCTATAAACTTGTAGACAGTCTCTACGTGTTTACTTGTAGGCATGGTGGTGGTTTTGTTATTTGATGGTTCCTTCTTGCTGTACGTGATACAGCAATGCCCATGTGTAGGTTAGCAGAAAGTTGTGCTAAGTAAGGCCTCTATGAAAGCCATAACGTCTTTGAAATGTTCATTTTGAAAAATAGTTTTCTAATAGATTTTTGTCTTCTGAAGCTCTTCTGATCCATCAGAGTTTACAGAATAAGCACAGTCTCTTTCCTCCCACTGGTAGTTAGCATGGTCTTATCTCTGTGTACATAGGTGCTGGATAACTGAAGTGTGCTCTCACTGCGAAGTGCTTGTGAGCATAAACCTGTCAATAAGTAGATGTGTCAGTGTGTGTTTCAGCATCTTGTTTCTTAAGGTTGCCGCACAGCTGGCTGGGCCCTCGGTTGTATTTATAGTCACTTAGTAATTTTGGAATGGAGACTGTGCTGCTTTCCTGAGCAGCCATGAAGATAACTCTAGTTTATAGCTCTTTGGAGCTCACTGCTGGCTGAAACCTCAGATGTGATACAGCAGTATATGGTGGTGTTATATCTCAGTGCAGATCCATTTATTTCAGCCAACCCTTTTCTTTCCTCTTCTTGTGAGTCTGTGCTGTTTGCCTTAGGGTTTTTTGTTTGTTCCGGTGTTCTCTCTCTGTTTGTACATGGTGTATTTTCTTCACTGTGGATGCATACCATCAAAAAGCTACCCACTGTGTTGTGGGTTCGTATGAATTTGAGGCTTTGTGGACATAGACATAATGATTTCAGAAAGCATTGCAGGGAAGGGTAGCCTGTTACAATAAACAGGTAGTTAGCTAAGAGACAGGAATAGGTTCTTGTGTTTTCAGGTGTCTTATATGGCCTTGCCCAGGTCACTTCATTGACTCTGTTCTGTCCCATTTGTATTACAAGTCAAGCTTTCTTAGGGCTGTGTGAGCCTTGAATGTGGCTGAGTCTCCTAGATCATTCTCCTTTACAGGCTGGGGTAAGAGGAGGAGGCCAGGAGCTTGTATCTCCCATGTTAGCATTGGTTAGGATGATGCGTATTCATGTGTCTTATTACACAGTTGCTTAGCTCGCCCCAATCATATCCAAGTTTCTTTTCTGCTGACTAATAATAGTGACATTGCAAGGGCAAGCATCAGTCTGGGCCAGTACGCTCCAGGCCCTAACTGTGTGCTACTTTGACATATTTTCATCATTGCTGCTAGGGAGCATTGCTTGATGCAGACGTTTTCATAAACCTCTCTTTGAGGTGCTGGTAAGAGGAACATATGGCTTGTTCAGTATCATCGGGCTTTGGATGGAGCTGGAAGAAAGAGAAATTTATCCTGGAAGGGTGCATGTCTGTGAAGGAGGGAGGGAGGAGGGATAAATTGCATGCTCCAGTTTCCTTCTCTGCAAGACAGGAGAAGGTTACTTTGCCAGGAAAAATTGCCTCTGTTCTCTGTTTGAGAGACATGACTTCGGAGGGAGCTTGTGTCAAAATGTTGTCGGTGTGCCATTGTGTTATCTTTGTTTTCTTGACAGTAAAAGTTAAAGCTGTTGTAAGCAATACTTTGGTTTCTGGTTGTGAATGAAGAGCCAGGCTCAGGTTTTGCTCAAATGACGTTTTACAGGGGGATCTACAGATAAAAGTGTGGAGTAAACCAGTAACATTGCAGATTGTAGTCTGGTTCGATTGATAGGGACATCCCAGAACAGTTTATACACTGAGGTAGAGGATGATGTTGTTTTATGTGTTGACAACAGAATCATACACGTTGAAATCAATGCTTTTGTAATGGTTGCCCTTTTACGTTCAGTTGTTCACTTCTTTCACCTTCCTGACTGAGGGTCTGTGAAGAAGGTAATGCCATACAGGAGGCTCATCTCTTTACCATGGGCAGTGAGAAAAAATTAAGTTGGAATAAAGCTTTAAATTGTGGACAACTGTTTTTCAGTTGCAAGTATCATAGCAGATTGCTGGTTTTGAAATCACCAAGCTGGACAGTGAGTCACCCGGTGTAGAGGGACTTCCTTGCCTTTTTAGCAGCTTAATTTTCTGTCTGTCATTGTATAATATAATAATTAGGTTTAGAGTATAGAGAATCATAGAATCGTTTGCGTTGGAAGGGACCTTAAAGATCATCTAGTCCCACCCCCCCTGCCATGGGCAGGGACACCTTCCACTAGACCAGGTTGCTCAAAGCCTCATCCAGCCTGGCCTTGAACACTGCCAGGGATGGGGCATCCACAGCTTCTCTGGGCAACCTGTTCCAGTGCCTCACCACCCTCTCCGGGAACAACTTCTTCCTGGTATCTAATCTAAACCTCCCCACTTTCAATTTAAACCGGTTACCCCTTGTCCTGTCACTACAGGCCCTTGTAAAAAGTCCTCCCCCAGCTTCCTTGTAGCCCCTTCAGGTACTGGAAGGCTGCAATAAGGTCTCCCTGGAGCCTTCTCTTCTCCAGGCTGAACAAGCCCAACTCTCTCAGCCTGTCCCCATAGCAGAGGTGCTCCAGCCCTCTGAGCATCTCTGTGGCCTCCTCTGGAATTGCTCCAACCGGTCTATATCCTTCCGATGCTGAGGGTTCCACAGCTGGACACAGCACTCCAGGTGGGGTCTCACAAGAGCAGAGTAGAGGGAGAATCACTAGAGTTCAGAATTTAGCTTTCTAGTTGTAAGTAAGGCTGAATTTTGCTGGTACCGTGTGGTAACTTGCTATTGATATGATCAAGGGAGGCTTAGACGGCAGCCTTGTATACAGATAATGTAATGGAAGTGCCACATAATAATTTAGCATAATACGTATGGCAATTAGAGACATGATCTGTTAGGTTGTATTTCTGTAGATAAAAATCCTTTCTACTGTATACTTGCATATTTTTTGCAGCTTCTGTTAAATTTATGTGGCTGTTACAGGTGTTTTCATAGGAAACTATTTCAGTCTCTTGTGATGTGAAATTTTCTAGGTTTTGGGCTATGATTTCTGATATTGTGAAGCCTATCAGTGTTTCCTTATGTGAATTTCAAGTTCTTTTCATTTTTAAACATAACAGCAAATGCTGATTCTCTTTTAGCTCTTACTTAACTGAGCTATAAATACTTGATTATTTTAACCTTGAGGTGCTTTATGCATTACCATTGTTTTTGAGGGTCTGCATGCTGGAATGTTTCATGCAACCTTGTAAATACTATAGGAAACACTTTTTTCTGAACATAATGGAATTTTTTAGGTATGCTGACATATAGAAACATTTCCCAGTTTGGGGTTGTTTTTTTTCTTATCTGCTATTCCCAAACTTTTCATATGAAAAACTCCATTAAAATTTTTGTGTTGTTGTCTTGTTGGCCTCACAGTGTCATGGCAAATTCTCATAGTCGCCCTTATTTAAAATGTTTCTGAAGTTTAACTTCATCTTCTTTAATGTGAAAAATCTGTAACTTTTTCTTACTGATTGACATCTATCTGGAGTAAAGTAAAAATAGTCAGGAATCTGACTGCTGGGTTCCAATTGGTTAAGTGAGTATGATTAAGTTGTAAGAAGTAAATCAAGTGGAATCTTGATTTACGACTGCATACAAAGCTGTCTGAATTAAAAAACCAGAAACCCAACTTGCATTTGCAATAGCAGTGTTCTGATTTTCATTAAATAAATTATGTTTTACTCTATTTTGTTTAAACTCAAGATTAATTTCTATGGTTACAGAGGATGTAAATCTCTAGATTGCTTTTAAAAGGGATTGTTTATTCAGAACAGGGCTGACAGTCTCTGCTTAAGAGAAACTATTACTTAATTTTATTTTTCTAAGTTTAAATGCTTAAAAAATATTTGTAATGATACCCCAAAGGCATCATAAAAATGTAAAAATAATTATACTCGAAAATTGCCAAAATTACAGGAAAAGGACATTTAAAAAAAATTTTACTGAGATTCATGGCTGAGAAAAAGTGAGAAAGGAAAAGTGCCTTACTTCACAACTTAAATTCTTATCAGAAGTTTCTGCTTTCAGTGATGAAAAATACACTTTTGAATTGTCAGCATTACTCAGATGTGAAAGAATAGCATTGATTTCCCTTTTAATTACAGCTAAAGCTTACTGCTCCCAGATTCTGCAGGCACTTTCTGGAGACAAAGTTCTACGTGACTCTCTGCTGGTATTTATTCAAGTAGAACCTTTTCTCCCCTCATGCTGGGGGGGGGGGGGGGGGGGGG
>NW_010264108.1:24071-57833 GCF_000690775.1 Eurypyga helias
GGGGCATTCTTTTCATAGGCCAAACCAGTTGGCAAATACCCCTAGGTAGATTAAACCCAACATGAGTAGCATTTTGTGGTGAACAAACGCAGGGCTCCAGAGATGCTTTTTCATGCCACTCCACACATTGCTTTGAGAAGCTAACGGAAATTTGGTAGTTAACCCAATAGAAATGGGACAGAGCAGCGTATGCTGAAGGGAGGGATTTTTCTCCGGTATTATGGCTGGGCTTCGGTCACGTTGGAAGAGTCTCAAGTGGGGACAAAATAAGATGCCTTCGTTCTGAGTGATGCTTTAGGCCAGTTTGTGCTCTGATAAACTTCCAAACCTTGTTGGAGAGTTGAGAACCTGGCAGGATTTTAGGACAGAGTAAGTGCTGTGTCAGTTCATTCTGCTGCATCTGTGTATGGGTGTGTGAGTGTAATACGCCGAAAATGTAGAACTGTGAACGAAAAGGGCCTGGCAGAGGAGTGTGGGACTGCGGCGTGAGCGAGGGAGCTCTGGTCCGGCTGCGGCTTGAGCAGAGCAGGTCAGCACAGCTGATGCCACAGGCTGAACTGCTCCGGAGCCCTGGGGTAGCTTCTGCTGGAGCAGATACATTTAGTCCTGTAGCGAAGCACATGCAACTCCCTGAACCGCACTGCAAACACGTGGATTCTGAACTTCATAATGATGGTCAGGCAGATTAGCCTTTTGTTACTGTGTATATGTTAAATGGGACTGAAAATTTTTGTATCATAAAACATCTTTGATTCAAGAAAACATAGTACTAAATGAGTTCAGATGGTGAGAACAAGGGACAGCACAAATATCTCTTACAGAAAAACACAAGCAAAGTTGAATGCAGTTACTGAAATATTATAAATGGAGCGTTTTGAATGGCAATGGTAAAGGCCTATTATTGCAAATATGTATTTTGATGAATTTACTTTTATCTCTCAACCAAAACATTCCCCACAATTGTTGTGGGGTTTATGTTTTAGTCAGTGAGGTTTGGATGATTGTGTAAAAATATAAATGTTAAAGAAAGTTATGATTAGGGTTGGACAATAAACAAGAAAAAGGGAAATAGTAAGTTTTATTAAAATCAGATGTTGCTTTTCTTAAATTGAAAGTATTTGTCACAGGGGACAAACGAAGACTGAAAAACACTTGGCATGTCGCTACATTGTGGAAAGCTTACGGTTAATTTTTTCTGGAGGTCAACTCATGTTCCTGTTGACTCTCTACAAACCCTTCTCAGAATATTTAGACGTGCTTCTGTACGTGCAGGTATCGAACCAGTGTGTTCCCACAAGACCTAGGGAAGCAGTGACAGAATTAGCAGAGACCTCTTGATCTTAAATGCTACCTTTATTGCAGTTTCATGGTTCAGAACTGAAACTCAGTGTTTATAAATAATTATCCTAAAGAATAAGGTGTTTTTTCCCTGTATGCATAAAAACCTGAAATACAAAACATAAAGTCTTTTTAAGAGTATACAATATACTTTAGGATAATAAGTGACTTCATAATAATTTTTCTATACAGTTACCTTGCTCCTGGTACCATACACATTTTTAAAACGCAGAGCAATCCCACCTCCAGTCACACCCCAGTAAAACCCTTATCCAGTGACAATACTGTGTACTTTGAGTATTTATTGTGGTCAGTGGGGAACTGGAGCTTTCGGGCTCTAAGGTCTTAATTTTCCTTTTACTCTTGTTTGAAAAATGGCTTGCAATTGTGTCACAAAATTCCAAAAATAACCTCTTCGTCATGCACTTGACCAAATCTTATACCAATTCTGGATTATTTGTAAGGAAAGCATGGTAAGATGAAATGGGAGGCTTTTAGGCTGAGTGTGGGTTATTTATTACCAAATTTTCAACTCTCTATAATAAAAAGTGAATAAGAAAAATCAAAATAACCAAGTGCAGATCTAAAATGCACTGTAGAGGTGAAGTATTTCAAATGTGAACTGCCAGTAGCAAAAATAAATGAGATGATTTTTGAACCACAGTCAGTACTTACAAATAAATACATGCTAAGTAAACCAGGAATTTAAAAAAAAAAATTTCCTTTGAAAACAAACTGGTTTGGTGGTTTTATTTTTTTTTCTTTACTGTGCATGACAGTGCTGTTTCCTTTTTCCTTTTTGCCAGTTTGACATTAAGCAAAAGTAAGCATGTTCTGCTCCAAACCAGGTATTAGGAAATTGGCTTTGCCTCTTACTGCAGTTTAAAGGATTCTTAATTGGTTTGTTAATGATCACCTAATGCTGCCTGTGGTATTCTGTGAACAGGTTTTGTCTTCCGATATCCCACAATGGCCAATGCAACTTTTTGCAGTGATTCCTTAAAATTTTACTTTGGTGGTGGGTGGGATTTTTTGTTTTGTTTTCTTTTTTTAAGAAGTTATTTTAAATTAGAAAAATACTGAAAATATTACATATTTTATTTAAAAAATATTTTTAAGGTTTTGTACCATCTTTACCTTGAGGAGTCAAAATGCCTCAGTCTTCATTTTTCATGGCTTTTCATTCAGTTAATTCAATTTTGAATGTTCTTATCCCAGGTACCACACATTTTATTAATGGAACACCCCCGTTCTTGGTGACGTTAATTCCTTTGCTCCGAATGCACGACTACCAATAAAATGCAGTGGAAATGTCTCCCTGCCCGCTGCTGCTGCCGTGACCCCTCTGCTGATGGAAAGCAGAGGCTGAGCACAGTCACCATTTCCCTGGGATTAGAGGTAGCCAGGCTGGCTGTCTCCTCGCCTCCCACTACCAGTGTCGGGCCACCCCCATGCCACAGTTTAGGTATTATTTGCTCTTTCGGGTTTCAGATTACGAGAGCAATTGATCTGCATGACCTATTTTAGAAACTTTCACGTTTGCTGGGGAAACCTAAACCAAATGTATCCCCTCAAGAGACAAATCAGCTGCGAAGTGGCCAGTTGACGTCTGGGGGCTGCCAGTGCTCCTCTGCAAGGAATTCTGGTAGGACAGCACCACCTCATGGCCTGCTAACAGGTCACTGCCCAAGCCCCTCTGAATAACAGGCATCGCACTCTTCAGGTCTTTGGCTTAAAATTAATTGATTTAATCTTTGCATGTCACTGGACGAGGGAATTACGTCATTTCACCTAACGAAGGTTCCGGTTTCCGAGGTGTATGTAGAATCCTGGTAACAGTATTTTAAAAACGAAATCTTGTTGTCCTAGGCAACATCCTGCAGGAGCCTGTGTGAATTCGATGGGCTGACAGCGCTTAAAATATAACCTAGAAGGAAGCTGTGTGGGTCCTGGACTTGTATATTGGATTTTTAAAAAGTTCATAACTCTCTCTAATCAAAGGTAGTTTGTAGTGGAAAACTTCTCCACAGGAGTCCTTTCTGATTCAAAACTTTTCAACTAGTCTTTCCCAACTGGAATAGTTTATGTAAGAGCCTGAGCTCTTAATTTTAAAATTCTTTAAACGTAAGTTGGGTTTCTGTTTATATTATCTATTCCATTTGGGTTTTATTCCATGTTTCTGAAAATGCTCATCTTCATTACATGTACTAACCATGGAAAACTTCCTATGTGTTTTTTTTTTTAAATATGGTTTAGACATTGGAAACAATTTTTTTAAAATAAGCCCAAGTTTATGTTCTTAGACCGATTACTGTATCTCCTCACAGTCCTGAGACTGTGCTTTTCTTGGTCAAAAATATGCAATCCCTGTACATCACTCACTGTCTTGTTGAAATTCTTAATTTCTTCTGAAATAGGCAAGTGGGTAGGTTTGGATTGACTATATGTTTGGAATCAAAAACATGACAGGTGTCTAGATATTAATATTAAAACAACCTTAAATTTTCTGCTCTTTGCAGAAGGGATTGCCGGATGTAGTCACCTTTTCATGAATCTGTAGATGGAATCTATTTAGGTAAGACATTTGAAGATCAGGCTTTTGGACATATTGAAAATTTAAATGTAAAACTTTATTCTATTTTTTATGATTAGTAAGATGCTCCCATCAGCAGTGCTTGTTAATGCTGCTGAATCAATAGTAAATGCTGTGTCTCAACACTTTTTTCAAGAGCCCTTCTACTGTGTTTTGGTTTTAAGTACCAAAAAAGGTAAAAGTTTCCTTTAACGAGCGCATCTTTTAAAACTTCAGAGTGGCAATATAGTGTGGAGTGCAACAGTCAATTTCATATGGTAGTAAATAGTTGCTTATTGTTCTGTTGGAAGAGTAAACTTGATAAAACGCTGTGTTTGTTCAGTGGAAATGACTATTCAGTGCTGTCGAGTTCTCTCTACAATGTGTCACGGGAACCTACTCCAATCATTTCAATCGTAAACAATGCTGCTGCTTCTTGCAGTGGGTTAAACGTATGCAAATTGGACCCTACTGTTACATGAGCGATCAATTCTTTGTTGGGAGTGGAAAGAAATGTTGTATGTATTGCTAAGATACTGAAGGAAGGAGCATAGTCAGCCTCTTCGTTGGAAAGTATATGCATCTTTTGAAGATGCTGCTTTGGGGAATCCTTTCTTGTTTCACTTCTTGATTAAAAATACAGCCTGATCTAAAATCATAAGAAAAATCTTTAAATAGGGGAACATGTACCATTTCTAGTGAAGGCCCCAAGTATAGAGCTGTGCATACCACCTGTGGTAGCAGATGGCAGCCATTCACAGCTTCCTTTTGTGCTGGACCTGCATTATATGCAGTATTTGCTTTTATGTTTTAATAAGAGTTGTTTAAAAACATCTACAGTGGCAACAAAACACGCATATATACATTAAAGAGAGAGTTTACAATGAAGATAAACTTTTTAAGGTGCAAACTGGAACTTAAAGTAATTTTTCAAAAGTTACGTTACGGGCTTTAACATGGATTTATGGAGCGTTTTTACTTGTGTGATGCTGACACTTTTGTTGCCACCCAGTGGAAAACTGCTGCTGCTTCACTGTAGAGAATCAGTTGGTTTTTCGTGACCAGAACTACCCTTGGGAGTTTTTACATAACACCTAGAGTCTCCAGCTTCAGTAGTTATGAATTATATCACCTTGGGAGGTGATCATGTTAAGTTTCTTGAGTTGTAACTAAAGGTACTTCCTTTCGTGGCAGATGTGTCTTTTGGGAAGCTCTCTACTGGTGCTGTCCAGCTTCTGCTCTCCCTTGTGGTATTTGTGGAGCTGAAATGAAAGAAACCGATTCTTTATATTTCGTTTTAAGCATTATTAACCCTCACTTCCAGAAGAGTAACTTAAAAATAAGCCATTTCAGTATTTTGGTGTGTAGTATTGACCCTTAAGGGCATGTCAGTGGGAATGGGAAGATGATGAGAACCTGGAGTTTCGTAAGGTGTCTTTGCTGTAGGGAAGAAGGTAACCTTCTGTATTCTGGTAGTGAACAGAACATGCTGTTAGTGGAACTATATAACTGATGTTGGCAATATTGCTGGGAAAGGTATTTTTTTCCATGATTCTTATAAAAATGTCAGTTATATCTGAAAATTCAGTAGTGTTGCATTTAGTATTAATGTAGCACAAGAATACTGCAACTATGATAGGCATTTCTGTAAGCCCTCCTACCCCTTCAGGGAAAAAAGGAAATAATTTAATTATTTCAGGGTTGAAGGAGGGGGTTATTTCTCTGCTTCAGACTTTCAGAGAAGACGACAGCTAATTTCCAGAGGTAGGGAATGGGAACCATGACAAGAGGCCAATACTCAGATGTGTTTGTGCTTTGTGTTCAAATTACTTTCATCTATCCTTTCGAGGGCTGTGTCAAATGGTGGTGTAATTGTTTTGAAAACAGGCATTTACAGCAAATAAGAAGTTGCAGTTATGATGGATGGGTAAATGGAGTGGAAAAAATGGATATGCTGAAATGCAAGTGGGATTTAAAGTTGTTCTAGGTCTACTGGAAAGATTAATTGGAAAAGATGCAAACAATTAGCCCAGAGGCAGTAAAAAGTAGGGGGAGGGAGAGAGACTGACTGGCCAAGAAAACTGTTGCAGAAAGGAAGACTTCTGAGAGAGAAAGTCAGGTTTGGCAAAATTCACAATGAGTTAACTAATGGTATTAAACCCCTTCAAAGTTAAAATATTCTTTAGCCATATAAATAAAAATATAGTTGGCAAAAAAGTGGATTTGTCACTCACCTGGAGTATAGATTAAGAATAATTTAGCCATGATCTCCCGACTAAATAAGGAGGGAAAAAAACCCATGGACCAGCAGGGTAAAAGCAAGATTATGTACTGGGAACCAGAGCACGGAATTAAAAATTTGTACAAAATCTCAGAACTTGAGCGCAGTCAAATTGTGATTATCAGGTAATCCCTGGGTTGAGTTCAGTCATGGTGGATTTGAGAAATCCCAACTTCTGAAGGCAGCTATATTTAATGAAAATACGTTGAATTGAAGATGGTACCATTTGAACAGAGGGAAATTAATTTAATGCCTATAATTAAGTCAGTGGAGGGAAACTGGTAATGGCATCAGCAGGGCCTGACCCAAAAGTGGTTCAGGGTTTAGAAGAGATTTTAAGAGGAAAAAGATAAATAGAAAGTAAGAACAAATCATACTGCATTGTATGACTTACTAAAAATAGAACATGTCCAACCATCGTGATGCTTTAAGAAAATCTGCTTTTCCTTCATTAAGATGGCCTGGTGTCTGATAAAGTGCTAATAGGACGTCTAGAGGAGATTAGCAGAGAAAATATTAACTGAGTAAGATGGATAAGCAGAAGCCATGCGTGTGTTGAAATAAGTGTTGGGCTGAAGTTAACAGTGGAATCCACTTCTTGCATTCCCCAAAATAAGAATGGTACTGAACAAGGTGAGTTTTAAAATCGATCCCAGAGTAAGATGGATTGGGAAAGTTTACTGATGAGGGAGTGCTGGGAGGGAGGAGCATGATACGTTGCAGCAAGTGTTTAATGACTCTGGGTCTGGAGTTGTGAGAAGAAAGAAATTCAGTGGTGTGGTAGAATATATGTTTAGAGACCAAAACAAAGAATAAGTCTGAAAGTAACCAAAGAAAATGGTGGAAGAAGAAAGATTCTGAGCTGAATGACAAAGTAATTAACACCAGTGAATGCCCTTCTAGTCACCTGCGCCGGAAAGGGATGGGTGCAGACTGGAGCAAATGCAAAGGAAGATTATGGGTTAGGCAAATTCAGACCTATCTTGTGAGAAGAAACTAAAAGCTTGGGGTCATTTGTCTGGGGCTGCAGAAGTTAGAGGGAGATAGGATTATTGATGTAACTCACATGCAGGGAAGCAGAGCTTTTAAGGGAAAGGACTGTTTTGAAGCAAGAAGGGATGGATAGAAGTTGGTAATCAGTAAACCTGGAAATTTGATGGCTCTTATTGGAATCCTACTGCTTTTCTTATGAATAAAGCCATTCAATTGGAACAGGGAGATGCTTTATTACCTTTACGCTGGAGCTTGATAGCTTTATAAAGAGTATGTGGTATGCCTCTGATAACCCCAGAATAATTGCAGCTTGAGGACACCAGGGTTATCAGGATTTATATTTGTATAATTGGGAATATTCTGTGTCTGCAGAGGTTTAAGCATTGTACCAAAATAAAAAAGGTCTGGTTTATTTTAAAAAATTCACGTTCGTTGTTACGCTAGTGAGACTTTTTTTTTCATAAAAGTGGTTTAATTTTGTTGATAGGGTAATGACAAAGTGAATTCAAAACTGTGCCAGCAGTCCGCCGTAAGAAAAGGCAAAAGAGAAATAGCAGCAGTGTGGGATTGCAGAAGATGCTGTTAGAGGGAAAGTAGAACAAGAAGTCTCACTTCTGATGCAAATCTTGGGAACTAAGAGCTTTATGCGAGTATGGGCATAATGGTGTCATTCTAAATTCATGAAAATAGCTTTACAAATGAAGGAGAGGCAAAGTGGGGTCAGTGCAATTCAAACACACGATGACAATTTTAGCCTAAATAGAATGCTCTTTGTGACTAGATGAATTAATTACTGTAAGACAGTGTTCTTGCTTGTCATTCTGATTCTTTCTGCTTGTTAATCACTCCTAAATTGTAGCTATTGCAGTAATATTAAGATTTATTACTTATAAAGTTTTGCTGATCTCTTTTTTTTCTAGTGTAGCGTTTGTTCACATATTAACTGTTTTGAAATATGTTTCTTATTTTACATTTATACTCTTTGTCCTCTGTAGTACTTCCTTTCTGCCTATTAAGTGGTATTGTTCTACTGAAACACTGTATGACTGTTTTAAATGTTTTGCTTTCATAGTCAAGCTTCATTTACCTATTCAGCAAATTTCATGACATACTAACTCTGAGCTCAGAAGGAGATTAGTATACAAAAAATAAGTTCCAGTGGCCATGAGAAGAAACATCTGTAGAATGGTTTGGCTTATTCTTTGTCCCTCGTTGATCCTGTAGTGACTTCAGTATTTCCCTTCTTACTGCTCATGGCAATGTTAACATGCTTTAGGAAACTACGCATCTACTGGAGGTACTAACAGAACACAGTTTGCTATGAAAGGGATGAAATTTCCCATCCCATTAATCACATGGAAAACTTCAAACGTGAAAACTGGTGAAGTTCTTACCCAATACAATGTAATAAAAATGAAACGGAGCAAATAAGAATAGGGAAATGTATGCCTATTTATAGACACAAGGAAACATTTATTTTTAGTTGTACAAATGCCTGTGGGCTCACTAAGTAAGCTTTTTCCTCTTTCTTCTTCCAAAGAGCTGCTGATCTTTTGAAAAAATAATTGGGGAATTAATCTTCTATTTATCCAAACTATTGTGTGTTCTTTCTCTGTGCTTTTTTGTTTGTTTAATTACAAGGAACATTTGCATGAAAATAGGATTTTAAGACTTGAACAGCTTCTGATGCTTTTTCCCAGATACATGGAGTAAACTGCTTTTATTGTGTTTGTAAACTAAAACAGCTATTGTTTTGTAAAATTCCGTGCATGCATCTTTTTTACTGAATTAATAATGAATATTTGAGAATATGCTTTAGGAAGGTTCCCCCCAGCCTCCCTCTTGAAAGTATATACCACTAATACGTGTAATTTTCCCCCTTCCTCCTCCCCCCATCATGTCTCTTTCAAGACCTGCCAAGGAAGTCATATTGGTAGTCATTTCTCTGGCCAGTTAAACTAGATTTCTGTAGTTCCTCCATTCTCTAGGATACCAGCATCTTATGCTACGCCAAATCTTTTAAATCAGACTAAAGTTTGCAGAAGTTCTTTCAGATTTTTAGCAGTGTTTTAATCTTTTTACAAAGATCATTTGAAGACTCTTAATAAAGAAAATCAAGTGGATTTAAAGCAATTTGAATCCACAGTGAAGTAGAAATCCAGAAATAGAAATTTGATAGGGATGTGTGCTTTGTCAAAACTTACTGATGATTATCAGATGATAGAGATACTACTTTAGTTTGGACACAAACTGGTCAGTCTATTATGACAAAAACAGAAAGGAGAGGGACAGCACCTTGCGCTACAAGGTCTGATAAAGGAACTTGGATGTTTGTATCATGTCTCATCTGTAAAATGTTTAAATCTTTCTTGCGTAATCTTCTTCTAAAAGAAATTTATTTTTTGAAATGTACATTAGTTTCTGGATTGCCAGTTTGGATAATATTTTGTGTTGTTATTATCATGTTTAAAATTTTCAGTGTTCAGTATTGTAGTTATGTTGTGTTTAGTGTTTATGCTTTCTGGATAGAAGACATACTTTGATTTCTTTGAGTTGTATGAAAGAACAACAGATTTTTAAGATTATTTTTATACATTGACTGCTTGCAGTGAAAATTACACTATAAAAGAGTAAACGTTATGAATCAGTTTAATCAAATTTTACGTTTGAAGTGTGGAATACTGAACTTTTAAAGTAATCAGTTATCTAACTGGAATTTAATTATGATTTTATTTATTTAGATTTCTCATATTGGAAAGCTGAAGGATTTTCTTCTGCAACACAGAAAGGATTACATCAATGCTTACAGGTAAGCGTGCGCTGTGTTAAAATAGATTGATTTATTTTCAGATTGAAGAAGTGAACTGCTTAAAAATCTATAGGCTTAATGACGAAAAAGAAAACACAGTTTGTTTATTAGTTGGCCTACAGTAAGCTACTTAAGGTGAATTATAGTGCTGTCACAAAAAGAAAATGGTTCTAAATAAAATGAGACTCAGAATTTGAGGAAGATTTCTAGCTCGTAAGAGTTTTGAAACAAAACAGCCTGGCAATCCAACATCTTTTAAGGACCTGCAGAGTAGGTTTCTGAAGTGGCTGCTGAGACAGCAGACTACTAAATTCATTTTTCCAGGTTTTTCCTTAAACTCTGTGACACTAAACCTACCTATTATCACTAAGTATGCAGTCAGTAGCATCCGCAGGTCCTGGAGGAGAATGTTGCCAACTCTTCAGACTTCCGGCTCTGGAATGTGAATTCTGGATGAAGGACACTATTAAGACCACACTGTCAGGGGATTTGCTTTTCTGTGACATAAACTGTAGGCTTAATTTCTGGTAGTTATTACTGTGTGGAGAAAGATTTTGATTCTCTTCAGCCCTTGGGAAACACTCAAAACTGCTGTATCTGCTTACTTACAGAATCACAGAATGGTTTGGGTTGGAAGGGACCTTAAAGATCATCTAGTTCCAACCCCCCTGCCATGGGCAGGGACACTTGCTGATAGCTTTAATAGGAGGATTTTTAGAAGATTAAACCACAAGTTTACAGGTTGCTAGTAAGAAAAAATAGGAGTATCTTGTGATCTGCAGATTTAACATTCTTAATGAATTACTAAATTAGATCTGAATGATACTGCAACTTGTGTTTTGGTGAACTGAGTACAAATAATCAGATCATGTGAGAAATGGGAAACTTGCTTTTTAATGAAACTCTCGTTACATGCAAACTTAATAGTCATAGGTTGAAGAGTATTTCATTCCAGAAATAGAAAATACTTCATAGGTATCTCTAACTTTGCTGTTGTAAATCCCAATTGGGATGCTTTAAAGAACTGGGATGCACCTTTTTTTTTTTTTTGTTAATAAAGGAGCCAGTGAATTTCTACTGAGTGAAGTTTCCACTTCAAAGACAGTATCGGCAAATTGTTCTTGAGGTGACAAATTGGATCATCGTGGCAATGCCCTTCTTGGGATGGGTGGGAGAGGAGCGTGAGGGACAACTAAATGTCTGTTTTTGACAGAGAAACACACAACCCACTTTGGGGTTTTCGGGGTGAGGAGGGGGTGTGTATATCCAAATGAAACAGTGTAGGTAAGCTTTCCCTTTAAAAGGATCTTCTGAAACTTCTCAATTTCCTGTGTTGTATTTCTCCAGAGTTGCGGTATTGCATGGGGTGAATCAGCCCTGTCTGCATTCCAGTTCTGCCACAACCCTGGCTAAAGCTAAGCTGTTGATGCAATCAAGGTTGAGAAAATGCAGTCTAAAGTCATCTTGGATTGAAGATACTGATTCCCAAGTCAATTTAATACCTTTCTCATAAAGGCTTCACAGCTACCAAATAGGAACATTTATCCAGACAGATAATCATTCCCCAGGAGAAGACAATAGGAACAGATGATGCTATCCCTTAAGCTCGGACCATACTGGAGGAACAGTCTTTCTGAGAAACAGCTTCTAGGCCCAAAAGGGTCTGTCACAGTAATAGCAATACTGTACAATCAGTGGTATCAAAATGTGTCTCAAAGTAAGTTGCCTGAAGGTTTCTGGCACCTCTTTTTTCTCCATGAGATTTTGAAAAGTTGTTTCAAAAATTAAGATTTTGGCATGTTTTGTAAGTGTAAGGCCATAAGAGCCGTTCATAATCGGTGGTGAAAATGAAGCTCAGGGGTGGGGGTGTTAAGTCTGTGCAGGGTGTATGAGGAGCTGCTTTGCCAAGCAGCAGTGTAGAGCTACGTGTAATGACTAGCTCTCTGCTTTTTCAATTCCTGTTGGAACAGGTCATGAAGAACACTAGGTGGAGCTACCAATTTAGTTCTGAAATAACTGTTTTTACTGTGTGAAAATTTCCTGTGAATGCAGAGGCTGAAAAACTGCAAGTAACTGTAGTAAGAGAATTCATTAGTGGTTAAATTTTGGGTGCTATTTGTATTTTATTAACAGTAGCATGCATAAAATTGAAGTGATAGGAGTAAAAATTTGCCCAAGCTATTTTGATTTCTAAAAGTTTGTTAATGTTTTTCTGGTAAACTCTTTTAACCACTTATCACAGTGAATCTCAGTGATTTCCCCACCTCCCCACACCTCAGGTATTAGCTAAGACAACGGAGAAAAAAAGTGTCATTTCCTCCAAATTTCATCTGTGATTGCAGTTGATCCTGCCCTTAGTGGTCAAACTTAAAATAGAAAGTACTGTCAAATTCCATACTACATTGTTTATGCTGTTCCACTTTGTGGATGCAAAAAGGATCACATCATCCACGATGTCAGTCTCACAGTCTTATCAGGTGCCTCACTCACTCAAGGCAGCAGTTTTAATAACTTTTCAATACTTAAGCTATGGGAAAAAAATTTAAACCACTTAAACTCCAGCCCAGCCTTTTTGTATTATATAGAAGGTCTAATTTTTTAATGAAACTTGACTACTCTGTATTTTGTCAGTCCTCCTTTTTGTTTCTCAACTATAGCATGATGTGTTGTTGAAACGTGGCTTTGGAGTTACCAAGTAGGAATTACTGTATGCCTTGTAAAATGCCTTCATAATGTGTTACAACCATGTCCTTGATTGCTTCTTTGCCCTTACTTTTGCAGAGTGTAAATTCTTTATTAATAGTTGTTATTTTTGGCATACATAAAATACCCTGCTATGAAGGGGTTGTCTTTAATTCATTTTTACAGGAAAATTTTTAGCAATGCGAAAGACAACTGGAAGAAGGGTGAACTGAAACTAAGGCCCTGACCCATTTTATCAGATGTTAAATATTTAGCTAAAATACCTAAATTGAGTTCAAAAAGCTCAAGAATTAGTAATTGCTTATTCACCTTCATTCTTTTTGATTTGACTGCTAGCTATAAAATACGTGAATGGCAAAACACATGAAGCTACTGATGCAGTGATCTAAGCTAACTGACTTGCAGACAATTGCACCTTTATCCTTTCCTGTTTGTCAGGATTCATTTGCTTTCTCTTACACCTCAGTTTTCAGCTTTCTGTGATAAGGAACTTCTCTGTTTTGTCCTCTCGCCTGTTTTGTCCTCTCTTGTGGACAGAACTTCTGAGAGCTTTAGAGATGTGGTATTATCTTCCACTGACAGCACGAGTTATGATGCAAAGAAATTTGAAACTGGCCTGCTGGAAAACTCTCTTTTACAGAGAGGCAGCATTCTGGCAGCAATATTTTACAAAACTGAAAATACTAATTCTGGTCTGCCTGTACTGCCTGTTCTAGTCGCTGAAGCTTCCTCACAGGCTCAAAAAACCCTAGTTTTAAATATGTTGTTGTGGAATGTTTTGTTGTTTCTGTAGACAAGTTTTTACCTTGGATTTATGTCAGACAGTGTTTGGATGGAAAAAGGCTGTAAATTAAAATGCACAAAACAGGATAAATAATGTTTATTTCTTAACTACTAAATTTAATTTAAAATGGAAGAAGGTTAAGGATGTCTGCTGTACTTAGAACTGTTATACATACATGTACCTATGTGCATATATCCACACACTTATGTGTATGCATGTGTGAGCATTTATGTATCTCTTTGTAAGGCAATACCTGCAGGTGGTAAATTGGGCATATCTCTGCTAAAACAGTACGAATCAGTATTTCAGAACTGCTTTATTTCAGCTTATTGCTTCTCTCTTTCGTAATATGTTGTTGGAGGAAAATCAAGTTTTTCTGCTTGATTTGGTGTCCTTATTGAATCAGTAAGCAGAAAATATTTTATGCACCAGCAGAAAGAGTTACTAATTCTAAAAGCTGGTGTAACGCCTCCATCAGCGCTGGTTCCTTGTGCTTTGCCGACAAAACGGGATCATAGAAATGATGGGCTGGATGGAGCATGGCTGACGCATTCAAAACGAGAATGACTAGGTCATTCTACCACTGTGCTTTGCTTGCTTCTAAGTATTTCTTTCTGTGGAGATTCCATATCTTTCCTCTGATGTTCCTTCTTTCCTATCCATGCTATCAGGTTTTTCTTTTACACTAACTAGTTTTGGGGTTTCCTCAGACTCTTCTAGAACCAGCACTTACCGTATATTTGGGTTTTCATATGTGTTCTCTTGGACCTTTTGTGTGCACATTTTCCTCTCCTTTGGACACTGTCCCAGTTGTTCTTGCAGTGAGTACTGAAATGGAACAAAAACTCCAGCTGAGGCCTTTCCCAAAGCTAAGGAAAGCAGAAAGATTACCTTTCATTCGTAATGGATTATACTGCATTTATGCATCTCACTGTAATGATCACTTTTTATGCAATAACATGTTGTTATGTTTGGTTTACGATCCAGTGTGATCCCAGATGACTTTCTGAAGAACTCTGCCCTAATTAGTTGTTCTCTATTCTCTGTGGGTTCAGATAATTGTTCCTGCTGCAACAAAGATCCTCTGACCATTCCTTATTCAAATTCTTCATGTAACTTCTCCAGGTTGGCAGTATTGTTTTGAACTGAAGTCTTGTCCTCTTGATAGAGTTTTAATTCACTTAGCTTTATGCCTCTGCAAATTCAATGTGCATGCTCCATTGTACTGTTTGAGTTGTTAATGAAACTGCTAAATAACATCGGATTCGGGACAAGCCCCCATGGAACACAAGTCGGTGTGTCCTCTCTGTTTTGGTATATAACTACTCAAAGAGTTCAGCTTTTCAAACAGTTTCATGTCCATATGGTGCTTGTGTCTTCTAACTCATTAATTTGCTGGTAACTTCTGAGAACGTCATGTGAGATGGTAACAAAAGCCACACTGAAGAGAAGAAACATAGCCATAATTGCTTTTCATCCATCTGTAAGACCTGTTACTGCATCACAGAGGTAAATTACACTGCATATGACTTACTCTTGATACATCTTGCCTACTGGCTATGTCTTCGTCCTTTTATAAATGGTTAAAAATTATTTGACTGTTGGTTCCTATGTTTTCCTAGGCTGAGTGGTCTATAAGTCCTCTTCCTTTTTTTATTCCTTAACCCTTCTTTTTTTGAAGATAGTTGCTACACTTTGTCTTTTAATCAACCTAGCACTGACTCACTCTCCCCTAGTTCTTGACAGTGAGGATACATCCTTTCATTTGATGCTTTTGCTATTTTAGGTGTTTCTCTCAACAATATTTGCAGAGTAATCTCGTTATCATTGGCATCCCTTACCAGTTGTATGTTATCCTGCATTTGACCCTTTTCTGACTGTGTCCCTATGTGTTCCTTTAGGCTTGTCGGTGGCAACCCAGTCTAATTTGCACTTTCTGTATTGTGTTCTTTGTGTTTGAGCTCATGAAGTAGCTAAGTTGATCTCTTACTGCATTGCCTATTCTTCCCTTTTATCAAGGGCAGAATTGCGAATTATCATAACATCAATTCTGTATGAAAACTGCTAGTTCCCCTGAATTCTTTTTTTGTTCCTTTTTAGGTTTCCCTTTTTTATGCAGTTCAACTTACTAATTTTTCTAGACTATTGAACTCTGCTTACTTGATGGCCACTGTCTTTACCTTACTCTTTACCCACCTTCTTAAAAATCACAAATCACCCAGGTTGCTTTCCAGCCCAAGTTTCTCATGAAGCTTTCTTCTAATGATTAGGATAAAAATCTAGAAGAATTTCTTTTCCCCCCTCTCTCCCTCCTTTATCTGCATATATTAGCCAGCGTGCATCTTGGCTAATTCTTCTGATTGCTTCCGGAAAACCTGGTTTGTTTGACCTTTCTTGATTTAGCGATGTGTCAGCCCATTGCTATGATACTGCCACTGCACTTCTCAGCAAGTATTTGTGTATCTAATGTACAGGACACAGCTGCATTTTTTTGTTGTTGTTTGGTTAGATTTTAGTGTGTGTGTGGTGTTACTTGGCCTATTCTTTTTAAATGAATGGATCTTTTTATGATGAGGATGGTGATTAGATGGATATTCAGTATAATGTGCAGATATACTGGGGAGTGCACTGGGGACTTCAGTACCCTGTTAGTACTAGTGGATGCTGTGTGTTTTGACATAATGGGATGTGATTATATGACTCCATGCTTGCCTTCCCAAGGAGGTTGGGTTTCGGGTATCCTTGTCTCAGAGTGGCTCGAGCAGCTCTTGTTCCAAAGTGTCTTACCAGACACTGTGTAAGCTGTAAGCAGTTATAAACAGACAAATATTCTATTTCTGGTTTACTGGATTAAGCTGCGTTTTGCTACCTCTGAAGCTGTGAAACTCCCTTTTAAAGAACTTGATTTAATGTGTTTTTGTATAGGCAACTGTGGAAAGTGGACAACTTGTTTCCCAGTGTTAAAGCCGTTACAGTTATCCTCAGTGTATCACTGTACTACTACTAGTTGCACTGTTAGTAAAAAATATGTGTCTGTGGCAGGCTTTTTCATGTGCATTTCTAAGTCTGCTTTAGAAGAAAATTCTGATTTACATTTTGTAATCTTCATCTGACCCTGTAAAGTTAAAAAGTGCATTGAGAGCACAGAACTCTGCAAATACCATGAAGCTGGGCCAGGTACAAGAAACTAGATGTGTAAAGACAAGAACTTTATACTCTGTTCAGCAGTGGACCAGCCAGAACTTATTATTGTAAACTGAAATAGTGGAGATTTTTTTTGCTTCATCAGGAGGCCATCATGAGGCTGTTACTCCAGCCTCATTTTCCATCTGAATCTGTGTGCCCTAACATGCTCAAGGAACTAAGCATGGATTGCTGCACAGTGTTATGCATTGTCCCGTGCCAGATGATCTTAATGTCCCCTTCCTTCTGGGCCTGTGCAGAGAGGAATGTAAGAAAGGATTCTTTCTGGCTTTACAGATGGTGAGCACTTGCTTATGCCACAAACCAGTAATAAAAAGCCCCATCTATTTTTTTTTTGCAAAGGGAGTTGGGGAAAGATCTGACCTAATAAAGTTAACAATAAGTTACCTTTATATTGCATGTGTAACTATCAGTACATCATTTTAACCTAGCTGTGGAAAGCCTTTCCATCAGATGTCTTTAAAATCAGACTGTTTCAAATCTTTCATTATTCAGAAGCTGCTTTCTCAGAGAGTGCAAATTAGAGTTACAGCTTAGAAGACTGATTTCAGTTGCGATAGGGATTTTGCCACAGATTTATGAAACCCATCTATTCTGACCAAAGTAGAGAAATTTAACTAGTGAAATATAAATGGAAACATTATATATGGCTACTTTTTATCTAAGTTTAGATGCCAGATACATGACAGTGTTGGAAACAAACAAGTAAAATACAGAATATTACTTCTAATTAGTTTGCCCTACTGTTTGCTGGCTAATTTGTGTTTGTGTACTAGCTGTACCAGTAAGCAGAAACTAATTTTCAAGGCAGATGAAACATGTGCTGCTTTATTCATGAGTCACACGGAATGGAATGGAGACATTTTGGTATAATACTCATTAGGGACATTAGGTTAAGCTTAAAGCTTTGTGGAAAAGATCTGGGAGGTCCATGCTGACAGTGTGCAGGAAGGAACTGGTGGGTCTGTATGTGATGAGATGGGGTGATGTGAATTGGTTGTAGGCATTCCCGTGGCAGGGATTGTGGTGGATGCAGGGAAGATTTGGCATCATTGCAGTGAAGTACGTAAGAGATCTCTAAGGGTATCAGGCTGTTAGAGGCCCCATCGGTAACAAGGCTAGTTTTGCCAGTTGAAGATCCCTTCTTTTCACTTGCATTACTGCATCAATATAGTCACATAGCTTGAACAAGTGGGGAAATTTTCATGTATAAATAAAAATATAAATTAAAATGAGGGTTTGAGTTATGGTTTTCTTTCCTGTTTTTAAAGGCAAATGTAATAGGCTGTGATGACACTATCATCAGAAAACCCACAATGAATATGATAAGCTGCTGTAGCAAAGTTTTATCGTCTGTCATCTATTGGCTGTTGAGACACAGTTAGAAATCTTTAGTATCTTTATCAGCGATCTGAACGAGGGGATCAAGTGCACCCTCAGTAAGTTTGCAGATGACACTAAGTTGGGTGGGAGTGTTGATCTGCCTGAGGGTAGGGTCTTCAGAGGGATCTGGACAGGCTGGATTGATGGGATGAGGCCACTGTAATGAGGTTCAACAAGGCCTAGTGCTGGGACCTGCACTTGGGTCACAATAACCCCCTGCAATGCTAGAGGCCTGGGGAAGAGTGGCTGGAAAGCTGCCTGGTGGGCAAGGACCTGGGGGTGTTGGTTCACAGCATCTGAATATGAGCCAGCAATGTGCCCAGGTGGCCAAGAATGCCAGTGGCATCCTGGCTTGTATCAGGAACAGTGTGGCCAGCAGGACCAGGGCAGGGATTGTGCCCCTGTACTGGGCATTGGTGAGGCTGCACCTCAAATCCTGGGTTCAGTGTTGGGCCCCTCACTGCAGGAAAGACACTGAGGTGCTGGAGTGTGTCCAGAGAAGGGCAATGGGGCTGGGGAAGGGTCTGAAGCACAAGTCGTCTGAGGAGCAGCTGAGGGAACTGGGGGTGTTCAGCCTGGAGAAGAGGAGGCTCAGGGGAGACCTTATCGCTCTCTACAGCTCCCTGAAAGGAGGTTGTAGGGAGGTGGAGGTTGGTCTCTTTTCCCAAGTGATGTGTTAGGACAAGAGGAAATGGCCTCAAGCTGTGCCAGGGGAGGTTTAGATTGGGTATCAGGGAAAAATTCTTCAACGAAACGGTTGTCAGGCATTGCAACAGGCTGCCCAGGGAAGTGGTGGAGTCACCATCCCTGGAGGTATTTAAGAGACATGTAGAGGAAGTGCATAGGGACATGGTTTAATGGTGGATTTGGCAGTGTTAAGAGTATGCTTTTCTCGTGGTTATCTACAGTGTGTTAATATGTTACTGACAGGCCTCCATATTTATTAATTCAATAATAAGATATATTAATCATATTAGAAAATATTAAATACATAATATGTAATGTAAAATAGAAATAAACAATGGCAACAGGTTTTAATAAACCATATAACCAATTTGATATTAAAAATGTTCATTATTTTCCAATATTTTTCTTAACTATGTCTTGAATTCACATATTTCATAGTTCAGCTGCTTTAAAAATGAAGCTTAGTATTTAGGCTAATGAAAATATATTTAGAATAAGTTCCAATTTTTTGTACTTTGTTCAACATTTGAGCTATTCTTTTGTTCTACTTGTTTTCATGTTTTTTAAAACATACTTCATTGGAATAATCATTGAGGGTAATAATATATTTTCTAGTTGTATTTTCTCCTTATCTGCTCAGTATTTGATTATGTACGAGATGATAGCATGTATTGCTTTTTCTGCATCTTTTACTAGTAAAAGGGTTTAAAACAAACAAAACCCCACCAACAACAACTCCCAGCTTTACAGAAGTGGCACTCTGTACTTTTTACTTTTTTCCAGTGAAAATCAGTGTGGCACAAAAGCTTTTGTGGAGTTGGTGGGTGGGAATAAGGGACCTAAAATGTGTACTTGTAGGTTTTATGTTGGGGATCTCTTAAGTGACAGTTTGTCTTTTATTTCTCAGCCATATTATGTCTGAGTACGTGAGGATGACAGATACAGAGCGTGATCAGATAGATCAAGATGCTCAGATATTTATGAGGACGTGTGCCGATGCCATTCATCAGCTGAGAACAGAAGGTAAACTGAGCAACTCATCAATAATTAGGGCAAAATATTTAAAAGACTCATATAATGCTGAATATTGGCTGGTGAATCTGAAATGCTTTTGGAAAGAGATTGGTGAAGTATCATTTGCCTTTTTGTTTTCATTGGTGTAATCCAACTGGCTGATTACTACTGTACTCAATTTTCTTTAATGTCAGTGGAAGGAGAAGCCAGAGCATAGAATTTTTATTTGTTCAAATACACTATCAAGTGTAAAACAAAAAAGACAGTCTTAAATATTTACTATTTGAATAGTAATTTAGTGCTCTCGCACATAGGCCTGAACCAAAGCTTCTTAAATTCAATGGCTGTCTCTGTCTTGTCCATCTGTAAGATATTACAAGTATAATCTTCCCAAGTTTAAGATAATTAATTAACTTTAACATAGTCCTGGTAAAGTAACAGCTTTTTTGACAACTTGAGTATGGGATCACATTATTCTATGAAAGTTGTAGAGACCACTTCTGTTTTGGGGTCATCAAGTTTACTTGCTGTATGTGTATGTTTTATCTATATACCACAGTTTTTTTTTATCAGCTTTGAATGCCATCTAAACATACTTGCAACATTTTTCAGAATCACTGAAAGTGAGTCAGGCATAGGAGCTACATGGTATCCAAAAATATTAATTTCTGTGAATTAAAAGTATGCCTGACACAATAAATCCCAAAGCTTTCAGTGTAGTGTGTACACTGGACAATTTTTAAAATGTTCAGTATTTTAAACAAGTTAAATCTCTAAATCTGTTTGCTATGCTTAGCTTGGTGACGTTAAATCTTGTTTAGAAATTTAATTGACATATGACTGAGGCATATAAAATCAATACCATGAGTATTGTAAGACACTAGTTGTTTATAAAACTATATAAACATACATAAAAAGATATATATCATACATATATTTTTATATATTTAAATATAGCTATGTTTAAAATACATACTAATATGTAACATACATAAAATGTTAATAGGCTTTTGAGTATTTACTGACTATTATTATAGTATTACTGACTATTTCAGTGTATCAACTGAAAATAAAGTTTTGTGCAGTTCAGTAAAGATTGTGTTGTATCTTTCTTCTGTATTTCAGCACACAAGGGTATCCAGTCTGCTCAGGTAAAGGAGCACAGAACAGCTGTTACAGACTTCATTGAAGATTACTTAAAAAGTACTAAGTATTACTTTAATGGTTAAAAACGAATGACTGTATTTTCCAAGAAAGAAATCATGCTCTTCTAACCTGAAGTTTTGTTTACTGCTGTCTTTAACAGGAGTGTGTAAACTGTATTCTGAACAAAGAGCCATCAGAGTTAAGCGAGTGATAGATAAGAAGAGACTGTGAGTAGTGTCAAAAAACAGTTTAACTGTGCCTTTCGTTCACAGGACATTGAACAAAGCTATTACTCATGTTTAGTTTCTAAGCAGATTGTTGCAGTGGGAATCTGTAGTTGGATGAGTAACTTCTGTCAGCAGGTTCATTCCAGGGCCCTTTCACACTTCTGGCATGTGGAGTTAAGTCTGCAAATGGCAGAGTGCAAATTTAGTGGTGTTGTACTTCTCATTTATGTAAATGATTAAAGCACTCAATCAGTAAAATGTGGGTTAATAAGCCTATTGGACTGCTACAAATGCAACAAAATACTGTTGTGTGTCCCATTAAGTAATTTAGATTGAGACATATTTCCAGTGTGCAGGATTTCAAAGATGCTATTTAGGATACTGCCTGTTTAGGTGCAAGAGTTCTCTTTCCTGTTCTTTTTGTTTTTTTTTTTTTAAAGCCAGTATCTTCTTGCTTAATCACTTGCTTATGTGGTGAGTAAAGGCCTGCTTGAGATGGCGGGCCTTCATGGTAAGGAGAAATGTGATTAAAACAAAAATATGAAACAAAAGTTTCTACTTCTATTGTGGTCTATGTCCAGGCTCCTAACAGAGGTGAAAAAGGCTTTCCATGTCTTCTCAATCTGCATTATTTGAATTCTAACCTTAAGTTCCATTATATACATTTTAATTTGAAAATGACAAATTCTAGAACATATACATCAATAAATTCTTGAGTGTTTTTCCAAGACTTGATGCTGCTTTATCAGTTTGGTGTTTGGCTCCATCAGCTATTTACATTGAAACTAGAGAGGTGTTTTCAAAAGTCCATAAGTACATTTTATTCAGAGTGATTCAGCATGATTAAGCAGAATTAGATTCACTCAAATATATCCTCTGAGACATAAGTAGTAGCATAAGCCAAAAATCACGTAAACAAAAATACCCCAAGCCAGTTCTGAAATTTGGTAAGAAGTAGTGAGAGAAAAAGTAAGGCGTTGGTATTTTTGTAACTCCCTAACTTTTCAGAAACAAACGGTGTGGTATTTTTCACGTGTAAAAATACACAACCTTATCAGTATTCTTCATGCTGAAGAACTTCAAGATACTATGGTTACTGCTGGTACAGAATTGGCTAACAAATACCAGCTCTTCTGTTTGTTTGTGCTCACGTTATTGTTTCCATGTGAAATCGGAGGTTCAAGATTTCTCAGATGGCCAAACAGAGAAAACAACTCAATTTGATACATGCTAAACATGAAACAATGGAAGAGCTATTTCAGAAGTTAGAATACAACTTAAATAACGAGCAATAAGGCATTGAAAAGTAACCCAGAGGACGCAGTCCTTTCAGGTCATATTGGAGGATACCGCTTTATCTCTTTTTACGGATATAAGAACTCCATGTTGAGTCTGTATACATTGCAGATGTGATGTAATGGCTAAATTGTCAATTAAGGTTAAATTTAAATAAATCCCAGGTCATAAACCAATCTTTATGGTGACTTGAAGAAAAATTGTCTTTTTTCATGCCTTCAACTAGTTGATTTCTAATTTCCCCACAGGTTTCAGCAGATGCTTTATGTGGTAATAAGAACATGTTCCATCACTTGAAAGAAGTAGGCATTCTTTAAATAGTGCATCCCAGGCATTTTGTTTTGGTTTTAATTGAAAACTTTGTACATTAGCATACGGAGTGAAGTAAGGACAACAAACAACAAAGGAATGCGTGTGTTTCAAAGTAAATTAATCCTAGTGTAGCTCTTCTTCCCTGCAATTTAGTCAATTTTAAAATACACGTGTATCAGAGTGCTGAAAGGTTTGCGGTAGAAATATACTTCATCATGTTTCCTTTTATATTGATAAATGTCCTAAGCTCTTCAACAAATTGTCCAAATGTTACACTTTTCTCGCCTAAGTTGCCTTTATTAACTCTGATTATTTGATTAAAAAGTTCTGCCAGTTACGTAGGACTAGTTCCCCAGAAGGAAAAGTTTAGAAACACAAACACAAGCGGCTTTTTCTTTAAAGGTACTTGGTTGTGATTTTCAGTTTTTATGTTTATTGCTATTCAAAATTAATTTTGTTTTTAAACTTCTTTTTCCAATAGACTATCTTGTGAATTATGTATGCAATTATTCAAATCAAGCTGATATTTTTATTAGCATCGGAACTATTATTGGAACTGCATGGCCATCCTGTTAAGTCTTTGTTTCCTCATTGTTAGGCAAATTTGGCACTTGAGAAGGAGATGATGATAGTTCTTTTTGGTAAAATTACCAAAAGCCCAGTACTTGCAGAGTTTTTAGAACTAAAAAAGGTTCCTTGTTACTGCTTTTTCGTGTTTAAAGGACAGTCATTCAGTGATGACTAATGCGTTATATTCTGTTTTTCTCAGGATTTTCTAATTATGGGCTAGAATTTAGACACAATACAAAGAAAGAGAGGAACACAAAATTCAACACCTTCTGTTAAGCAGCAGGGGAATATAGCAGATCATAATGAGATTAACTGTTGATTATATCTGTGAGGGCAGGAAGTGAAGAAGGTGGCACAGCAGGTACTTCAGCCCATTGCTTTCTGGGTTTTTTTGTACTTTAGCTTCTCTAACAGTGTAATTGCTGAGCATGTAACTACATAGCAGTTACAGAATTCACTGTAGACAACAATAAACCACAGAAGTTTACTAGAAAAAATATGTTGTTGCTAAGTTTAAGGTGGGTTGTTTTGGTGCCACAGTGAAACAGACTTGACAAGTACTTAATATATTATCTCTGAATGCACTTCTCATTTTTTGCGTTGCCTTTGGATTAAAATTACATAGCAGGGCCTTAGATGTAGTATGTATCTGTCCACTGCATATGCTTTTTCTTTTCCTTGCTTCTAAATGGTTTGTTGCATCTTTTGGCAGGCAGTGTAAGGATCACTTTCATCCTGTTTTAACTATTCTTTAAAACTAGTTAAAGAAAAATACTAGTCTGTTGTATTTTCTTACTTTTCCATTATCATTGACAATATAAAGTAAAATTATAATTCTTACTGGAAACAAGTATAATGGTGGTGTTGGCTATTGCTACTAAAAACAATTTTCAGCATGACCAAAATGTTATTTGCCTTTTTTACCAAAAAAAAAGCGTATTTCAATACACTGGATTTTTGAAAGGAGGTTTAATAAAATATATGTGGTTTTATGCTATAGCCTTCAAAATTCTCCTTAACTCTGAACACACAATGTGTTTTGTTCAGGAACACTATTTGTGCTTGCTTTGCTTTTGTTATTTCAGTGAAAGTTGAAAATACATTTTGTATCTTGACTAGGAAAACTGTAATGTGAAGTTGGCAAGAGTTAGTGTCAAATTTAATCATCTGTTCTCATTTTAGAGAAACTCAACTGTGCAATATCAGACGAATTACTTTTGTGCTTCTAGGTCCAGACTTGAACCTGAGCAGAGCAATGTGTCCAAATCGCCTCTTTCCCCTGAAAAATCTTCACAGAATCCTTTAGACGATTCGGAAGAAAAACTTTCTGCTGAGGAAAGTAAAGGTAAGAATAAAATACAGTTATATTTCACTTTTTGTGGCTATGCCTGTCCGTTCAATAGTACTTTCTTCACATTATAAGGGCCTGTTCCTGTGACTTTCACCTTTTCTATTTTCATCTTCCCTGAGTTGATCAGGGTTTTGTGAAGCACGCTGTGAGACTGAGGAAGCAAAATGTTAAGCTTTATGGCATGGTTTTTCCAACCAGCTAAGAGTGTCTTATGCTTTGCTGGATTCCTCATCCTCTCAATAAACTGTGTGAACTCTTTCATTTTTATTTTGTTTTTGTCAATATCCCTCTACCTACGTACCTTCTGAGATCAGTCTGATTTTTCCACATTCCTTTCACTGATGCCAAGGAATTGGAAAGTAGCTCAACTTTCTGGGAACGTTTTCTGTTTTTTAAGCCCAGAGACTTGACTTGGACGCCTCTACAGTAGGAACTCAAAGGTGGAATATACTCATAGAGGGGAGATCACTGGCTGGACAGATCCAGCAATTCTGGGGTGCTTGCTCTCCACAGCATTGAGTTTCCCTGCTGGAAGGATTGCATCTTGTCTTTCCGTGGGCAGGAGATAAGTGGAAGTCCAAAGCAGTATCATTCTTGACAGGACTTGGAACATCTGCTTCTGATTCTTTGGTAGCCTGCTGCTGAGGCCAGGGGATGCCAGTCCCATCCCTTAGCTGGTTTGGTCTGTCCTGGGATGTGTGCACTAACACAACTTGTTAGCCTTACGGAGTACCACTGCTAAGCAGGTAATTTCAGGTTTCACACCTAAAGAGAAAACTTGTTTCTGTGAATCTGTAGTTGCTTCCCCTGCCCTGAGTTCTCTTGCTTTTGCTGCCCAGAGGAGTCCAGGGCATCTTGTGATTTACAGCATGAAAAGTATTTTTGGAACCAGAAACTGTATGAGATGTGACATTGCATTAGGATAACAGGTCATCAAGATAGAAGAAATGCACTGGGTAGCCATATTATTCTGATAGTCAGTTATTGCTGCTTTGGTGGTTTTTATTGAAAGAGTGAAGTTCCTCTGGTTGGTGACTTCAGGGCCACACAAAGAGTGGACTCTTGTGAAGTGGGTATGTCTGGATGAAGACTCTAATACTGAACTACCTCACCAAGTGTGAATGGTTTCCTTTCCTGATACAGCACTGCTTATCTTCCTCACCAGTTTGTACTTCTGCAGCCTTATCAGTATGCCTTTCCCCCCCTGCCCCGACACTGAATTTATTGTGAGAAGTAAAGGTTTTGATTATGTGTCGTTTCTAGTGCTTACTGTGTTTCTATAGCGTGTGTGAAGTGATGCAGCACACAGGCACGTAGAGGAGTCTGGCCGTAACGCGTTATCAGTGTTTGGCAGCTGTGAGCTGGGGCCAGCAGAGAAGCGGCAGCGTAGTAGCATCTTTGCTGTGCTCTTTCCGAGTTACTGAACGTCTCCACAGGCGCTGAGCGTGCGCACTCCCGCCGTGTAGCGTCGTTACCATTTTTAGCTCCAAAAATCTGTGCCACGCCATGGAAAACACCGTTCTCTGGTTGCCTTGGACACAGCACATGACTGCAATAAGCAGGAGTGAAGCCTTGTTTCTTGCACTTTAATTTTGCTTACTCCAGTTTTCACTTTTACTATTTCATGCTTTAATTTTTTAGTAAGAAAGTAGGGGTGCCGTCACGTAACTGATGCTGATGTGTGCACTAACACAACAATCACTTGTTGGTGATTGCTGACTGGTCTTCGAGGAAACTATGAAACTTGTGTATCAAAATCAATCTGTCTGGAGCAGTTTTTAAATGCAGACAGCCTGTGATTCCTCACGTAAGTGTTGGTTGCTGCTGCTTACAGAGCTCAGCCTTGTGATTTTGCTGGTAGGTGGTGGTTGAAGCATGGTAATAGCGGGAACAAGGTGACTGGGAAACAAGAAGTTTAAATCTTGCAGTCTTTAATTTTTTTTCTTTTCACAAGTAACTTCAAATTTTTCAGAAATTGGAGAAATTATAGTGTTTAGAAATAAACTGTTTCCTCCTCAGGATGTTGGTGGTTTTGAGAATTGCTTATACTTACTCATTAGCCATTGTCAGCATGCCTGGGTCCCCTGGGTAGATACCTGGGCTGTAAAGAGTTCTGAGAGCAGAAGAGCAGTCCTTAAACTGAACGTGAGGATGAGCAGCTGAACATCCTCCTTGGCATGCTGAAGCACAACGTGGGTCGTGTCTGCTTTTTTTGGTAGAAACCAAAGCAAAATGTGTTTTACTTGTTTTGAGGCAAAGCACCCGTTTACATGAGAATTATACTGGATGTGCCTCATGGTAGGAAAATAGTGTCTCTGGAGATTGCTTTTCTATGCTGACAGTCTTTAGGGGTATATTACAAATCTGACATTTAGTTCATGGAAATAAATGCAAATAATGAGTAGGTTTTGAACAAGCCTAGCAGCTCTCTCAGCGTGGAAAAGGGGTTCAGAGGATTTGGCCATTACTTTGAGTCTCTGTGCATTAACTACTCCTGTCCACAAAAGAAGCATAGCGCAGCTTCTGCTGGGTGACTCGTAGAAAAGCATTAACGCAGCTCCACGGAAGCTGCAGAACGACCTTCCCAGTAGCCAGGAATGTACCGCAGTGGCAGGAGGGACCCTGGGGAGAGATGTGTTTCTCACTTCCCTCTTACCAGAAGAATATTTGCTTATTAGCAATCGCATCACATACAGGTGCTGGTTTTTAAACCGTGCTGACAGTGCCTGAAAGTAATTGGTTCCTCTGGGATAAAATAGGAATATATCTTACTACTTGGCTCCATAAACTAATTATCACCTTTTCTTTGAAGCCAGTAAAATAATTCATTCTAGTTTTGATATAATGTAAGTACATTGATTACCTAAACAAGTAAGTTTTGTGCTTCTCTGAAATAGACCTGAAATACTGATGATACCCCATGGAAAACAGAGGTGAATGCTTTCTAAACAATTTTTAAAGATATTCTTGTTACTTGTAAGAGAGAACAGATCTATTTTTTGGTTGGTTTTTTTTTTTTTTTAATTTACTATATTCCTTATCCACATCCCTTATTTGTAACATGGTTATCATTAGTACATCCTGGCTGGTTGTTGGGGAGCAAAATAAACATTTATAAAGGGGACATACACAACAATACTCTTTTATAATATTTAAGAGTTTTCACAAATACTATAATGAAGGATAAAGGGGAAAATTTCTGCTTATAATGCTTTTCATCTCTTTGTTTATAAATAGGACTGTTCCTTTCGGAGGCTTCCCAAGGGAAGTCAGTATGGGAATGATGATGCATCAGTGCTGTTTATGCAATTGGTGAAAAAAAATAGGTTTAGAAGGTTATAATAAAACAAATGAAAGTATTTATAAATGCCTGAAAAAACTAACTGGGATAGATAGGAAGGCTGAAATCTAAGAAAAGTAAAAACTAAATCTTTGTGGTTTAATGTGCAGCTTGCACCTGTAGGTCAAAGCAAGTTCAGCTCTGATGCACTGCGGGGTGGTGCAAGCCTCTCTTTCGGGTTTTGTACGGGTTACAGCCAGTGGGGAGGAGCGGGGTCTTCCCAAGGGTGCACTCTTACCATCAGGGTGTTACACACTGATGCTAGCAGAGCTTGGGAAACAGCAGGCTCCTGTAGCACAGTTTTTCTTTCCCATTCTACCTTCTTTGCCTGTAATCAGGAGTATGTAATTAAGCCTAAAAATAAATCTCCCAGAAGGGAATATCCCAGAAATAGCCCTTCAAGATCTGTTACGCCCAACTCCTGCAAAGATTTATTCCGATGATCAGCTTTAATCCAAGGGGAAGCATTATTGAAATCAGTGAAGCAGCTGTGACGTGTAGGGGTTAGTTTGTGGGATGGGGTCTGGTTCCTGTTACACACAGGAAGGCGCTTGCACAGCGTGCTGTAGGGTTTGCACTGTAATGCGCAGCCTCAACAGCATGAGGAAATCGTTTGTCCTATGAACTTTGCTCGCAGTGTCTTTGAGGGTCTGTTTTTTCTTTCTGGAGTAAGGAGCCAGTGGTGTACTCAAGTCTCATTGGAAGATAATAGTTTGCCTAAAGACTGCCACTTTGGAAACTGTGTGTTTTCTTCTGCTAAAAGGCAACCTCCACAGTATTTTGTGCCCTAACTAGTCTAGTGCATTGTCAGTTGTTTTACATCCTTCACTGTCAGTGCATTAGTGCAGCTGCTTGTCGTTCACAAAATTAAACATAGGTGTATGCTTTTCTCCCAGTTTAGAACTTAAAGGTTACTGGTGTAATTTGCGCCATAACTATAGGGCGAGTCTCAGTTACCGACGAGAACAATTTCATCAGCATTCTGAAATGGATGAGAGAGGATTTTCACTTTACGCTTCAGCGTCCTGCTTTTTCCTAAGTGCATGGTGGTTCTTTTACAGACAGGAATGTGCCTGATGCCCAAAGCAACCTTGGACTGTGGGGGGATGGCAAAGGTGAAGATGAGCTGTCACCTGAAGAAATACAAATGGTAAGTATGTCTTGTGTCTTGCTGTCCATTTTATTATATTTTTCTGCTGTATTCACATGTTAAAAAGTGCAGATTCACCCAAATTCATTTGCGACTTTCATTTTATGCAGAATAATGCCGTAACAAGATACACCTTTTTGCACATGGCTTCCTAGTTCTTCTGGTAGCAGCTGATACTTAAAATTGCTACAAAACACTTGGAGCCATGGCATTAGTAACAACTATTTTTCAACAATTTAATTTTAAAACCAATTTTAATTTCCAAAATTTAAATCAGGAAACAATGGAAGTCAAGGCAGCATTAGAAAAACCATCATGAAACTTCTGAAAAAATAGTGTTGGCGAGATTTTTTTTTTTTTTTTTTACTTGGGCTACTTGTAGAACAGAAATAACTATACTATTTAAGTGTAACTATGAAGTTACACTTCATTTTATTATCTTTTTTGTTATTACCAGAATCAGATTGGTTTACTAGAAGGAATAGCTACAAGCTTTCTGTCACAACAGAATCTCATGAATTTTACCTTTTCTGCATTTCCCAGTTATCAACACATTTATATATTGTTGGATCCAAGTCTGCTTCCAGCTGAACTGGTATCATAGAAAATCTCTGACATCGGCATGATTGCTGGCAACCTAGCTGTTAAACTCTTTGATATTCCTAAAATCCGTCATTTTGAACATGGCTCAAAATACTTGCAAAACCTTTCTGCAATAGCACACACTGCCTTGCTTACATGAAAGAAAGAAAAGCTGATTTATAACTAGGCTGTGGATGTGCCATTTTCAAAATGTTGAGCTTTGCTAAGGCAAGTGGATACGTGAAGGTTCCTTGGCAGTGACTGCAGGTGTTCCCAAACACAACATGCAGCACTCTTCCTGTCACAGACGAGCGAGTTACACACAATTATGGTATGGTTTGTCAAAAGGTTCTTCAGAGGCTGCTCTTGATTCTCTCCTATTGTTCTTGAGCGCCGGTCTGAAATCTAAAGGCTTACTCCTGTTTTGTTTCTTTGAAAAGAGAATTCTTTATGTATTTTCATTTTCTTGTGTTGAGACACTATATTATTAGCTCCCTTGCTGTAAGCTTCTAGAGGATCAAGAGGAAACGAGCATCAGAGGTGACAGCTCTGACGGGGGTTACTAATAACCACTACTAGATGTTGTATTGCTTTTTGTAGGCCTCACCCTGTAATTATGTTTCAAACATGTTACATCCCTTGCCATGGTACTTTGAGAATAAATACATTTCTTTTTCACGAAATCCTTTTATACTTTTTAGAGTAAGGCCCCAGATGACTCAGCTAAGTCATGAGGTGCCGAAGTCTGAGAATTTTGTTCTATTTCTGTTATCAGAAGTGAAAGGAAACATCTTAAAATGTTGATTTTTGCCCACTGAGGATTTGAACTTTTCCCTGGAATAAGTTCTCTGTATTGACTTCTGAGGGGGAGTGATTTCCAGACCTAAGTAAGAGGAAAATCTGTGTTCATGGTTTAATGCTTTGAAGGATTTCTAGACTCCTGAATCTCCAACCCTAAACTGCTTCTTACTAGGCATTCGGACAGCTCTTCCTAGGGCAGAATCAACAGATATTATTTTAAAAACCTGTTGTTATTCTTTACCCATTCAGGTCTCCTGTGCTAGGCTTTTTTTTTTCTCATTAGATATATTTTTTTAAACTGTAATTAGCTAATTTACAAAGGGTAGGGATGTATGTGATTGTTCCACAGCAAAACTGCTTTTCAGTGCATTTTTGAGGAAACTTATAGCTAAGAGTTGGCCTTTTATTAGAAGTTGGATACTGTATAATTTCACTCCTAACAGACTTCAAAGTCACAGGATCTATTACTCGAATTTCCAGGTAAAGTTGGGTCCAAGGTGTAAATGTAGGTGCAACTAGGAAGCAATTTGCATGTGCATTGCTTTTTTCATGGCTCACATAAATCCTTAATGCTAACTTGGCGGTATTTAATGACTTCATTGCGCTTTTGACGTAGGAATCGGGGTCTTTACAAACACGTACCAAACCCTCACAGTTAATTTAGTCACTCAAAGGACATTTAATTATTTCCTCTCTGCATTACGTTTGCTGTTACAGAGCACTTGATTTCTACTTTTTGAACATGTGATCTGTGATGCGCGGACCAGCCGATTTTTTTAAGTTGCTCAGAGAACCCAGCAGTTCTCAGAAGTGGGTAGGTTACAGGGTAGAAACTGCTGTGTTGGTTTTAAATTAGAACGTGTTGTGTCAAAACGTACTTAACAATTCTCAGTCACACTTCCGTGATCCCTCCTGTGGGTGAAGTAACGAGTTCAAGCCCTACCATGCTGCTACCGCAGCCATTTCTGTCCGCACTGACCCACAGGAGAGAGCGGTCGCAGGTGATTGTACGATTTGCACGATACCTTTCAGTTTATAACCCTGCGTACAGGTGTATTAATGGCTTTTATCGTTATTTTGAGCAGATGTCTTGTGGTTGCAGAGCAGGAAAAAGTCTGTCCTGTTCAAGTTGTGAAAACATCTAATTTTCCCTAACTTTATCTTTTTTTGTTGGTTTTTTGGCCTTAAATTCAGGTACAGTACATATAATGGCCTACCCCGTGGGATAACAAAGGGCCATGAAGATGCTCAGAGGGCTGGAGCCCCTCTGCTATGGGGACAGGCTGAGAGAGTTGGGCTTGTTCAGCCTGGAGAAGAGAAGGCTCCGGGGAGACCTTATTGCAGCCTTCCAGTACCTGAAGGGGCTACAAGGAAGCTGGGGGGGACTTTTTACAAGGGCCTGTAGTGACAGGACAAGGGGTAATGGGTTTAAATTGAAAGTGGGGAGGTTTGTGAAGAACTTCTTCCTGATATCTAACCTAGAGAGGGTGGTGAGGCACTGGAACAGGTTGCCCAGAGAAGCTGTGGATGCCCCATCCCTGGAAGTGTTCAAGGCCAGGCTGGGTGAGGCTTTGAGCAACCTGGTCTAGTAGCAGGGGTCCCTGCCCATGGCAGGGGGGTTGGAACTAGATGGTCTTTAAGGTGCCCTCCAACCCAAACCAGTCTGTGATTCTGTGATTACAAAAGAACAACTGTGATTATGTCTTCTATGCATCACTGTTTTCAGACGTACCTAAAGCAGTTTGTCACTTTATGCCACACTTTGGTAGGAGAATATTTCACTGGCATAAGAGGCCGCTTCACTAAGGCATAAACCATTGAGCCGTACTGATGCTGGAGGTCGGGTTATGTTCCCACCCTGTGAATCCCTCTCTGACACGCTGGTGTCTGATGCGTTCTGCACTCCGACCCTTTGTTCAACCACCCCTCTTACCGCTCTCTGCGCCCAGCGGTCCATCAGCCGTGACTGTGAACTGCAAAGATCACTTGGCAGTTAGAGGCAGCCCGTGCCCGTGGAGGGTGTGAGCTATCAAAGGGACTTCTTGAAGGATGCTTGCTCTAGTGGATTTGTGCTGTTGGTAAGGGATTAAAATCATTCACTGCATCTTTATTGAAAATTTGCCTTCTAAACTGGTTATCATCTCAGTTTCACTATGGTAGCAAAACAGGGAATTTTGATGGTGAATGTTTGTGCAGAAATACTTACAGCAGTCAGAAAAACAGTTACTGGCCCCGTGTAGTCAGTTAAGGACCAACCAGCCGACTCGGCACTCAATCCTCCTCCGGCTCTGTTTCATTGCTGTGTTCCTTGGCTTTGTTCCGAGGTGACTCCACCAAACCCAGAGACACACGGTGGTGTGAACGGGAGGGAGTGCGGTGATCAGACTCCTTCAACCACCCACTGCTGTGGCGTAACTGTCTCCCTGGGTCCGTCCGTTGTACCAACGAATGCTCTGCTCCGCAGGAGACGCTGACATCTGAAAGGATGGCAACACTCATACTGCTTTATTTAACAAAACCCTTGGATCTTTAGGATGGAAATCGGGGACTTTGGGCAGCTGTGTTTTATGTTCCTCTGTTCCCCTTCAACCCATGGGCTGGGCTCCTTCCCTGAGACCCTGCTGAAGGTGACAGTGCCCGACAGCCCCCCCTTCTCGTCTGTGATCCTGGACTCTGGGGAGTCCTTTAAGCAAGGAGAGAAACCCGTTCTTCCCAGTCGGGTGGACAGTGAACCTCTAGTACAAAAAGGCTTTTTTTGTTTTAAAAAGAAATTTAAAAATCGTGTTTTGTTATCCTTCATGACATAAATTGCCTATGTCGGAAGACTAAACCTTTTTCTGAGACTCACTGTTGCTCCCCTGTACGCGTACCCGTCGTTTCATGCTCACTTCTGCCGAATTAAACCCACAAATCCCTGATTTTTAACACAGCAGCCATTTCCCCTCGAAGTCGTGGAAGTGGGTGTGCGTTTGCCCGCAATCGGGTGCTGTTTCTGAGGTCCTGACAGGCCTGAAGCAGGATGGAAAATGTTACAGCACAAAGTGTGGGGGGCAGGGGCGATGGTGTGGGGCATGAGGGGGGGGGGATAGGATGAAGGTGAAGGTTGGTTTGGCTTCTGCTGTTCTCTTGCCTTTCTGTGTTGGTCTGTGGCAGTCCAACTCTCCCTTAGGCCAGCCCTGTCATCTGGCCCTGTGGAGGGATTCAGTTTACTACACGCAG
>NW_010264108.1:57856-66756 GCF_000690775.1 Eurypyga helias
GAGCTCAGGTGTCATGCCGTGAAGTCAGACGAGCAGCAGCGCTGGCGTGGGGCTGTGTATGTGGGGAGAGGAGCAGGGCAAATCTCAGTGGCTGCACTAGATCTTTGTTGCTTCGCCCTGAGCAGCATACGCACTTCATTTCCCCTCTGTGTCAGCGCTGTGGAAGTACTTTGCCCAGGGAAGCTGTGGATGACCCATCCCTGGAAGTGTTCAAGGCCAGGCTGGGCAAGGCTTTGAGCAACCTGGTCTAGTGGAAGGTGTCCCTGCCCATGGCAGGGGGGTTGGAACTGGATGACCTTTAAGGGCCCTTCCAACCCAAACCATTCTGTTATTCTAGTTGATAGAGCAGAAGCTTCAGCTGGAATGTTCTGGATCATTTCAAGGGATGCATACACCAGCACCTGAAACTGTTGCACAAGCTATGTCAGGAAGAGCCTACAAGCCCTGGGATGGAGACGCTGGTGGCCTGAGCAGGGCAGGGTGGGGGTCACAGTGGTAAGCCAGCAATCCTTGCCACGCACAGCAGTGCAACAGTGAGTGAATGCACCTACAGACTGGCTCCGGGTCAGGTGACCCGGATGACGTGTTCTCGCCACCAGTTTTCATGCTGTGGAGTAACAGGGAACTGCCTTGTTGTTTGAAGAAGTGCCGTGCGCTTGGTTTGCAGCTATTCCGGTAGCAGTGCTCTAAAAGCAACACGCCTGCTCGCTTTGCATTGATGTAATCGACCCTCGCCGTTACCATCGTTCTCTGTGGTTCAGACTTTTGCCCCCCTCCTTCCTTCCTTTTGCTTTTTGCACCAGACAGTAGTTGTTTTCAAACACTTAATATCCTTTTGGCCAACACCTCCTTTTCTTGCAAGCCTAAGCATTAGGCGTGTGCTCAGCCGGGGAGCAATTCCTATGGCACCAACCGAATCCCAGGTCTGACCTGTGAGCAGTGTTGGCGCTTCCACCCCCAACAGCACCCTGCTCCGCCGTAAAAAGGGTCGCAAGGCCTTGCGAGGTGGCCGAGAGGGCGCCTTTACTGCCGACAGCGCTGTGACGTGATTGAATTACACCAAAATCCCAGCGTTGTGTGGGCTGGTTCAGAACAAGGAGATGAACTCAACTGGAACAGCCTTGCTGTCTCGCACAGTTCCCACGTCAAGTTCCCAATCCCATTTTCTGGTATCCGGGCCGCTGCGTGTATCGCCTCGGCTCGGCAGAGGTGCCCGTGCAGCAGGTGACGCTCGCAGCAGGGATGCGTCTCCCGTGGGCTCTTCCTGTGGAGCCGTGTAGACTGGGCCTTGCCCAGCTTTGTGAGACAGGTGCAAAATCCCAGTTGCTGTGTTCGTACCCCAGCGGCGCAGCTGCCGGCGAGGCTTTGGCTGTGCAGAATTAACTGGCAGAGCGCCTTCAGTACGCTTCCCCTCCTTCTTGCTTGTTCAGGCACCTTGAAAATCCCATCTCAGTGTGTCCTGATGGGTTCTTCCTACAACAGCCCTGTCAGTGCGGTTCACAACAAACCCCACCACGGCATAGGATCCCTCTCTCGGCCGTGTTTTGGCTGGGCAGGTTTTGTTTCAGCAAACTGTGTCCTGGTACCTTCTGCATGATCACCCGTGATGGAGCCCAAACGCTCTGACAGCCAAGGACACCTAAAAAGCCAGAGCTTATTTTCCTGTACCAAGTCTTCTCCTGATGCTTGTAGTTTGATAAATACAGTGCTAGAAGTATATACATAGAATATAGAAGTATATTTAGGCATTTCATTGACTACTGATGAGTTCTAAATGGCAGAGTTCTGCTGGGATGACTAAGGCCAGTGCATTCGTAAAGTACAAAGTACTAGATGTCAATATTTCATAATGCAGCAAAATCTAAAAGCTCTAAACCTCCTGCCACGGGCAGTACGTGAGTAACGTGAGCGGCAGCGCAAAGGTATCATGAAGAGAATCGCGTGCTTCCGCAAGCATGAAAGCTTTCCCCACTCAGATTCCTAAAATAGTAAAAAAGGACAGATTTCATCCACTCTCTTTTTCCTTACTGCCAAGTAACTTGACCAAAATCTCCAAGTTATTTTGGGGTTTGTTCCATTACTGGGAGGAGGATGACAAGTGTTGCTGTCATGGTTTAACCTCCCAGCTTCTTGCAGAGAAGGCGCTGGGAACACAGGCGCAGCGTGAGAAACCCAAAGTCCCTGGCTTAATATAAACATTGCGTGGCAACCCCTGAAACGTCCATGTGTCGTCAGTGTTTTCCTCAGCACAAATCCAGAACGTACTCCATAGCGTGACGTGACCTTGAGGGAAATTAACCCTATTCCAGCCCAAACCAGCACAGTTACAGTGCCTGGTTACAAATAAGCAGATTCATATTGTTCCTTTAGGCCAGTATTAATAATTACTGAAGAGCTTTTCACTCGAGGCATGTTGTAAGTAGGTTGCAAGGAAGGGTGGAAGTCGGTTGGTCAGGGTGGAGGTTGAAGAAACTTCCCCGAGCCCAAGCGTGTGACCTCACACGCCTCATTTTCCTTCTTTCAGTTTGAACAGGAGAACCAGAGGCTGGTGGGTGAAATGAACAACCTCTTCGATGAAGTCAGGTACAACTTTCTGTTGCTGGAGAGGTCGCTGTGCCTGCTGGCCCCGCAGCCCGGGCAGCCCCCGCTGGGTGTTTGGGGCAGGACAGCAGAGCCGCAGCGGTGGTGGAAGGAGGGACGCGGTAGGAGTGCCCAGGACACCAGCTGTATGAGTTCACACATTGTGCTGTCCCACCGCGTGTAACGCACACGCGGTGTCCGAAATAGCACTGGTTGAACGCGGGCGGTTCATGCCCTCGCTTACCCAAGTTTTGAAAGACACGTGTTTTCCATTCGTTGTCCGCTGCCTACGCCACGCTCGGCGTATGACAGAGGAGACGTTGGAGCTAACTCCTTAGGGCCCACCGTGGGGTTGTTCCTATCGGGTGAAAGGAGGAGGATGCGTGCAGCCCTGCAATTTCCAGGTGGCACCTTTCCCAGAGCTTCCCTGCGGGCTGGTTGCCTTCCAGCCGGGAGCCGTCTGCGTGCCAGTCGCGGGGTGCTGCCGCCTAACGGGCGGCTCACGCCCTTCTCCGGGCTGGGGAGTCGGAATTGGCAGGGGCACGCGGTGTCTCTGCTCACTTCTAATGGCGTGTTTCTGTTCTTGGCCAAGGCAAATCGAAGGAAAAGTGGTGGAAATCTCCAGATTACATGAGATATTCACGGAAAAAGTCTTGCAACAGGTCAGTATAACCTCATACTACAGCAGCAAATACAGCTTGAGGACTTTCTTGAGGGTGTTTTGGCCTTGGTTGCATGCAAATGTAAACATAAGTTTAATGAATCTGATGCAAACGCAAGGGAAATGATTTTTGGTTTTCAAATAGAAAATCGAGGTATTTACTGTTGTTCCTTATCAATACACACTGGGAAAGGAAAGTGTGACATTCTGCCTCCCAGTTAGTGTCCTGTTAAATGTGTTCCTTAATGGCATCTTTTCTGGAAACACTGACACCTCTTCCAAAAAAGCTGGCAAAAATCAGACGGGTTAGATTCGATTCCAGATAAATGGGAGACTCCCTGTTCATCCTGGTGGTCTCCATCCAGGCTGCTGAAATCACAGCTTAATTGCCTCTGTACCTTTGCACCAATGAAACTGAGATGTCAGCAGTACCAGATTCTGAGTTTTGCTTGTTCCCAAGCCCTTAGAAACATTTCTTGCCTAACGCTCACCATGTGTCTCAATTTTATTCCCCGTAACAGGAAACGGATATTGACAATATCCACCAGTTAGTCGTTGGGGCAACAGAGAACATCAAGGAAGGCAACGAAGACATACGAGAGGTAATGTCTCCAGGCGGTGTTTGAAAGGCGGCCCTTTCTTGCAGCTCTCGGTGCTGCCCCAGCTCACCCGCAGCAGCAGCACAGTCTGTGCTGGGGCCCCGGGATGCGCTCGGAGAGGCACCGCAGGTTGGCGGGGGCCGTTTGCATTGCTTGTCTGGCTCACCACGAACGGAACAGGTGTCTGCAGGAAGCTACGTGGCTTCACCTGGTTTTAAACAGGAAGGTCAGCTGGGATGTGTTTAAGCAGCTGTGAAGGTTAAAAGAAGAAAAGGGGGAGATGTTGCAGACTGCCAGTAGAAGGGAGTTCTGAACTGGTCAAAACTGGAGTAAACGCTGAGCGTTAGCGGAGGATTCTCTTTACTGTGCTGAACGCAGCTCGTGCACCGAGTGCACAAACTTTTGCAAGGGACCGTAGTGACAGGACAAGGGGTAACAGGTTTAAATTGAAAGTGGGGAGGTTTCGATTAGATATCAGGAAGAAGTTCTTCCCGGAGAGGGTGGTGAGGCACTGGGACAGGTTGCCCAGAGAAGCTGTGGATGCCCCATCCCTGGAAGTGTTCAAGGCCAGGCTGGATGAGGCTTTGAGCAACCTGGTCTAGTGGAAGGTGTCCCTGCCCATGGCAGGGGGGTTGGAACTAGATGGTCTTTAAGGTCCCTTCCAACCCAAACTGTTGTAGGATTCTATGAAACCCATCCCATTGTCTTACTAATTAGAATTAAATGGTGTTTTCTTTCAGGAAGTGAGATTTCAATAAAAAGAGTTCCTAAATTAGGCTAATGAGTAAATGGCTCAGGGTTTTCTGCCTCCTGGAAGCACGAGTTACAGAACATGTAACTCCAGGAAGAGTGATCTACTGCTCAGCTCTCCTGAAACGTGCCTCAGACACAGCATGAACTGAAGTTATTTTGGCTTCATTTGTCACATCTGTAGGTAGAACCAAGTTTCTCACACCAGAGAGAGAAACAGTAGAGCAGGCTGGTAAATAGAGAACTTCATCACTCACACTAATGTTCACATCGCATGGAAAAAAATATATTCCATGTGCACATCTGAGAAATGAGGGGAAAAAAACCAGGTCCCCTGCTATATGCCACTTCCGGTTTTGGGAAGGAGAATCCAGAAGAACACTTGCTGTACTTGCTTTGAGACCGAGATATGTGACTGATGGTGCTAAACCAACCCCCAGAAATAGCTGTCAGGTTTTGGGTGAGGTTTTTCAGTCAGAAGATGTTTAGTAGAATGGTGAGAGTCCAATTTTTTTTTGTCTCATCACAGAATTTCACTTGTGGAACTGAAAAACCAGCCTTTGAGTGTGTATGTTTTGCTGTAGCTCTTAAGGTTTTCAGTGTGTTTCTACTGTGTGTGGGGTGGGGGTGGTGTGTTTTGGTTCAATGACCAGTTTTAAGATGTTGAGAGAAACTTCAGTGTGATAACCCTGAAGAGGCAAAGCCAACCTGGCTTTCCTTCACCTGAAGTTAACAGCAAGGTTTGTTCTTTCTCCTGTGGGAGGGAAGGGTGACGCCTCCAATAGTCACCCTGGTTTGCCAGTGTTGGAATTCTGCTGTGTGTTTACTGGTGATGGTAATGGAGGTAACTTTTTTCCTCACAGGCCATCAAAAACAATGCTGGATTTAGAGTCTGGATCCTGTTCTTCCTTGTGATGTGTTCCTTTTCCTTGCTTTTCCTGGACTGGTATGATAATTAATAAAAGGATCTAATATTGTCTACATGCTTCTCGTTGGTAAAACTTCTGACATTTTCCCTCTGGAGCGGGGTGTATGGCGTACGTGTGGGTCTTCAGCGTTTTTTCCTGCTGCTCTGATGAAAGTGTTTTCCAGGAAATACATATGTATGTATCTGTTAGTGCAGAGGGTGCTGACAGTATTCCAGTATATCCACTGGCACAGGTTGCCCAGAGAAGCTGTGGATGCCCCATCCCTGGAAGTGTTCAAGGCCAGGCTGGATGAGGCTTTGAGCAACCTGGTCTAGTGGAAGGTGTCCCTGCCCATGGCAGGGGGGTTGGAACTAGATGGTCTTTAAGGTCCCTTCCAACCCAAACCATTCCATGATTCTATTTGTTTGAAATCCCTTTATTGAACACACCACCAGGCTTAATCCCACACAGAACATGGAAAGAGCTGGTAAGAAAGCCACAGGCTCGAGCAGAGCTAGCAGAAGGAAAAAACGGTGTCGGTTTTATCAGCCCCGCCCCCCCCGTGGTGTCTCGAGTCCAGCGCGCAGGCCATGTGGAGAGAAAACCGTTACCGTGCAAAAGCATCTGCGCTGTCTCAGGCTTTTATTTAAACAGACCACTTCAGTACACAGGCATCAGTTCGCACACGTACGGCCTCTACTTCTACTCCTTGGAAACTACTCCAGTCAGATGATCGGGTTGATGTAATGGTCATAATAATGGTAAAAAGTCAACTTAAGAGCTTTACTTCTAGGTGAAAAGAGAGAGAATACAACACAAACAGCTTGTGCAGTGGAACAGATGTTCTGGGATGCTGGAACAAAGCCAAAGGACAGACAGTATTAAAGCCAAACTCTTCAAAGTACTAAAATTGGGAACAATTTGTCAACTAAGAGAGTCTCAAAATCAACTGTAAATAATAGTCAATAAACTCCTTCCTGGTACATCAGAAGGAAAAACAGTTTTGACTTACAGAAGCGTAAGCAATCTGTTTCTCCTAGACGGTAAACCTTAGTCTTTTTTAATGCTTACTGTTGTAAGAGAGACAAATAAGTTGTGTCTCATCCATATTTACTTGTGCACTAAATATTTTATTGTCCTAAATGTGAGGGGAGATGATGTCACAAATCATTCCAGTGTAGGACAGCCTTTGGGAACAGGTCTTTCCTTCTAGTAAAATCAGCACGTAGTCTGCAAACACGCCGATACGAAATGTGGGTTTTGCTATCTCTTTCCTGAAACGTGTATTTCTGTACATCGCAAGCAAGAAGCAGCATCGTCCTTACTCTTCATTCAGAGTGAAAATGTCAAAAGTTACCCAATGTCATTAATTCGCATGTACAGCATCTGTCCACTGGAAAATGCAAACACGGTACATTTGGAGTATCTTAACATAAACTTGAAATTTTTAAATGCAAAGAATAATTTGGCACATAACTTATTGCTTTTTATGCACTCCACATATCATCATGACTTAATAAAAAGCCTTTTACAGGTATGACTGGGTAATGCACACTTCACAGCAAACCTAGAGAAATAAGAATGGTTATTTTTACTGTGTATTGTGGATAAAGCAATCCAGCTGGAGAAGTGTAAAAGTATAGCTGCCCATGTCTGTTCTACTGCAGCCCGTGAGAAGCAGCCCCTACTGATGTTTTCCCTTCCTTTTTGTAATGTCTCTACCAAAAACAAACCCAAAAATTAACTTTTGACATGTCCACTGCACCGTGACCCACTCTGGTTATGAATAAAGAAGGTGACTTGCCCAGATGCTTCACACACTTACTCTGATAAGTTAGTAAGAGGTCATTTCTGGAATAGATAAGATTTTTAGAAAAATGAAAACGTGGTTACACACAACAAAGAGAGAAGTTTGCAGTTACAATGGAACTTCAATGCACACCCCCAGTGCTATGTTCTACACCTTTGCCCCCTCCCAAGCCATACGTCAACAGCTGTACTCAGTTTCACCTGCAGCTTCAGGACAGCCAGCTGTGCCTCTCAGACCCTACTGGCTCACTTGTGATGCTCTGTGTTTTAAAAGTAGCGAGCTGCAAACCACACATAAACTGAAAGCCCTAACAATAAATGGAAAATGTTAATGAAAGAGAAAATTTAGACATATTACTCCCTCTGTCACATCCAACAAGTTACATAGTGGACTACAGCTACTGTGAGTTGGCTTTCGGCCTCTCAAGATGTCATTAGAACATCCTGAGCTGTGCATTTTTCACACTATCCTCAACATCCCTCACTAAAACTGTCTGTGTTTTTCCATAATGTCTACCTAGTTTGTGTTTCAGTGCACATCCTTACCGAGATGCTAAAGCCACAGTGGAAACGCAGTTAAATCCTGTTGACAGCAATAATAAAACACTGAGCATGCCTTGTTGCAGAGAACCTCATTATCACTTACAAATAAACAACAGTAAAGAAAAAGGTAAGAAAAACACCACCTGACAGCTTCTTTCCCTGTCCAGGTCATTACAGCACGCCCTTGACACCAGTGCTGACTATCACTCTTGCCTGAGCCAAAACTAAGTATCAAACACAGCTTTCAGCTAAACGAGACATCACTCTAGTTATGGCTGAGGTGTTTCAGTTTGCAAAACGACAAAGAACGGAAAAATTAATAAATAAAGTATCAGTTGAGACAACGGAACGTGTGACTTATCTAAGGTCCAAGCCCTGAAAACCCAGCAAAGAAAACTGTCAGTATCCAATAAACTGCAGGAACATAGCTAACATTTGGATTTTTTTAACATCGAGAATGGTGTCAGAGCTCTAAAGCGACGCCGATATGCACCTTGTTTTATGCCCATCACTGTTCTGCAGCAAGTTTTTGTTTGGGTGTTTTGGGGGTTTTTTGCAAAGCAGTATCAGCAAACAGAAGCAATTGCACCATAAACATGAGTAACCTCTAAATTATCCGTAATTTATATTTAATGAAAAGTTCCTTAAGTCCCTTAGCTACCTTCAAATGACATCGTGTTAATAATGAGCGTATCGTGCTAAGCCGACTTCTCGGCGGCTTCCGTCTCCTGCTCAGAGAGTTTCTCTTCTGACAGTACCGTCATCCAGGGCGACACGGAGCGCGTGATGGTTTGTTTGGCCAGGTTGTAGTGGTTTATGACTGTGTAAAACTTCCCTCGAGCACTGGAGTCTTGTTCGGAGTAGTAGTTTTCCAACCCCGCTGGAATGCACTGATTATTCTGAAAAGAAAACCCATCACTCTGATTACAGATCCGCTCCCACACGCACCGAAACGCACTTGCTTTGTTTTGTTTTCTTTTCCTTTCTGTCCAAGCCAACATCCACTTTCTGTGCATCAAGATGCATCCTTGTCATGGTTTAACTCCGGCT
>NW_010264109.1:0-4463 GCF_000690775.1 Eurypyga helias
TCCTGGCTAAACCCAGCACAAGCATGGACTAAGTGAGGGTAATAGCCTTACTGCTGGGAGACAGCCAAGGAACATTGGTCTTAGTTTTTGGGACCTTCCAGTATGTCACAGATAGAGAGATGCACTTCACTCACAAGAGAGAAGCAGGAATATGTTAATTGATCTATTGATCTAAGACAGTGAGTTTAAAAAGTTCAGAGGTAAATGCGACACTGTTTTAAGATTTGATGGCAAGGTACAGTGAATTATTTACTGCATAGAGGGCAGGGTCAGACAAAAGTGTCAAGGAAAATCTCCTTTTGAGTCATGTGATTCAGAAAGGACCCTCTTGATTTTCAAACTCCTGAGAGAGGAGTCTAAGTGTGGCTGGATCCAATCCTAGTCCCAGATTTTGTCAATGTTTGATGTCTAAAAGATTATGTATGTGCAATCATATATATGTACAATCTTTAGAACATTTAGCTAAGACTCCAAAGTTTAGCAGGCTATTAGTAACTTATCAAGAATCTGTTGTGGCAAGGAATCTCTTGACCTGGAAGAGTAACCTTGAGAGGCATCCCTGCTCAAGGGGACATCCTGTCATGCAGCCTGCTGCTGTGCAGGAGAGTTCAAAGGGCTCTTGGACTGCTCCCTATTTATGAGGGTAAGATCATTGACTCATAGTCACATTTACATACTGACTGCAGATGCTAATTTCTGCCAAATTTAGCTTCAGTAGGACATTGACCAGCACTGTGGCTAGGAGGGTGCAGTGCTTTAAATTACCACTTGGCTATTGTTATCTGTCTCCTCCAAATCCACTTTGAGCTGGATGCATCCATCATGATTGTCACTGGTGGTTATCACTTGAGCAGGGTTATGGGACAAGGTCAGGTTGAGGCTGGGGCAGTGGGGAGCACACCGTCACACATTATTACAAGCATTTTTCTGTATGTGAATGTCTGACCATGAACTTTCAAACCTCCTGCTTCTCCAACTCAGAGAGAGTTCCAGAACTTCTAGAATTCCTCTTTATCATAGAAAGTCACCTGGCTTTCTACAACTGGATTTCCAGAATCTTTACCTTATCATGCCCTTCAACATTCTGGATATCCTAGAAATATTCTGGAGATTTGTGCAGCCCAGGAGGTTTGTGTAGCTCCCTATGAAGTAGTGGGAGATTAGAATATATCAGTTCTGATGGTGCTTGACAACTGACTTATTTCATATTGAAAAAATCAAACATAAACAATATATAAAACAATATGGTTGTTTTCTTCTACAACACTAGATCAGCTGTAATTGTAAACATAGATGCTTATTTGTACTAGAGATGGAGGAAAGAAGTGATATGAGAAATCCATATAACTGTATTGTATTCATCTATTCACACAATACAAACCCCCAGTACAGAAAAACGTCTCTCAGTGCTCACATATGTAACTGCACAATTTCCTTACTGTGTAAGGAAATTTCCTTACTGTGTAAGGAAAGGACTAAAAAAATGGCTATGCCATTCTGCATGATCTCTCTCAAGTTAACTCAAATGTTTATTCAGAGTTTGACTTCATTCCTAGACTGGTAATTTCAATCACCATAGATTCTTCACTCATTTAATAGGTGGGTTATAATCAAGGGAGGAAGTGAACAGAAGAGCTAGAAGTAGATGAGTGCATTTAAACCACAACTATATTAAAGAATATTGGTATGAACCATTTGGAAAAGAAAGCAGTGTTAATGGATGACCTTGCAAGAGCCCTGAAAATATGCGACCACAGAATCTGGCAACGGTTTTGCAACATCTAAATGCTCATATAAGTAATATTTTTAGGCTCTTTTACTCCTTATTCTATATGTGCTTTTATGTATTTTTAGTCAAGCTTTCTGTCTCCTCATGCTGAAAAATTGCTGATGTTTTTATTTTGCAGAAATTGAGGACATTTCTGCAGTCTATGCCACATGAATCAGCAAATTTTCCTCTTAAAAAAAAATTCAATGCTTTCAGAACAAAGCAGGAGTAAATAGTGAATTTGCAGATATTTTTCTTCTGTTGATCCTTCTTACTTAGAAAAGGAGAGGAGAAATTACTCCAAGAATAGTACTTACATCTTCTTCCCAAAGTTCAGGTGGAACTTTTCTTTCTACAGCTTATTGCTCCTCAATTTTTTGCATGTTTAGATTTTTTCTATTACCATTTTTGAGATGAATGATCATTTATACAGGAAATCAGTACAGAACACATCTCAGCTTTCTGAGAACAAAGCATGAATTTCAGATCCAAAGTTTTTACGTTAGACAAGATTAGGCATTTATTTTGAGCATGCTTTTTTACATTCTTTCAGCATGCTTTTTTTCAGCTCATTTTTCTTCACAGCACATGTTTTGGTACTCTGCCCAGTTTGGTTGAGCAATTCATACATAGAAAAGGCTTCTTTTCATTTCTTGGTTCTATATATAAATATAGAGAATGAAAGTAACTATTATTTGCCTATTACTATTGCAACTTTTAGCTAGTTTTGGTTGCTTTGTCAAGTCAGTAACTATCAACCAATGGGTTGATTTATATTTTTTTCACGTTTGTCACAATTTATTCAAGAGTATTTACATAAAGCATACCAATGTATAATCTGTGAGTGAACAAGGTACTAAGAAGAGCAGAGAACAATAACTGCAACAAATAAAAGCATTTGTGGCTTGCCTTTCACGGTGTTTGGGCAAGAGTCTTTCAGATGATGGACTTCTGGAGAGTTGATGATCAGTACCTTTCTCAAATCATGCTCCTTTATTGTGCTTCTAACGGGTCACCCAAAACTTTTAAAGAAACCTGGTTTTTTTTGTCGTTATTTTATATCTCAGGAAGGAGTCCTGTGATTTCAATAGTAAAACCAAATAAATAAAAGTCTTGGAAAAGACTACAAACCAAACCTATAGCAAACTGCAATACACTTTAGTGAAAAGTGGCATTCTTTCCAGTGGTAAAGTACTGGAACACATTGCCCAGAGTTGTTGCGGATGCACCCTCCATCAAAATGTCCAAGGCCAGGCTGGATGAGACTTTGAGCAACCAGGTCTAATGGAAGGTGTTCCTGCCCATGGCAGAGGGGTTGGAACTAGATGATCTGTAAGGTGCCTTCAAACCTAAACTATTCTATGATTCTATGAAGGTTCATCTCAGTAGTTTTCTGAGTAACCCCAGTACCTCCTAGAGGTTTAATTTATCCATTTATATCAGAGCTATGACCAGTGTCGGTTTAAGAATCAGCACAAGAACCAGGGATTCTACTGTACCCCAACATCACGATAAGAACTATAGTTTGAAAGTGAGATGCTAAATAGTCTGTGATCCTCTCTGCTGGTGTGCTGTATTTCCTCCTACCCTCCTTGATCACATGCCTACACACAAGGCAGCTAAGCAGGTAACAGCCATATAGGATTCTCACCAATAGCTCAGCAGTCTCCTAATTCATATAATTTCTCCAAATTTGATACTTCCTTCATCTATACCATTTGAATCTGCAATTAATTCCATCGACACTGGATCCATTGCACTGGTTCTCTATATGGGTAACTGAGTGGAGAACAAGACCATCTGGAGCAACAAACTTCAAAATGTGCCTCCAAGTCATTAACTTAAATTTTGGCACTTTTTTCAGGTGACAACAATGATATGAGCATTATCTAAGAAAGTATGAATGCAAAGACAGTCTTTCTGCTTATAAGATATTACAGGAAGGAATAGACATAAAAAGATGGATGTAACAGAAAAGAAAGTGAATATCTGAAATTGTTCTATGCTTCTCTGACTTACCTTTTTTCTCATATGTCAAAATAACTCGGCAGAGAAGATATTAAGACTATATTTCCTGGAACTGGAAAAAAAAAAAAGTTAATCTTTGGAAAGAATTTCAATAATGAGTATATAAAATGCATGTGAGAAACTGTTAAATACATTCCAGACAAAGGGGAATAAGCAGTAAGGAGAGAGTGGGTAGAGGACAAGCAGCAGACGTCAGGCAGTGTTCACAGGTGGTGATTAATGTGTATTCAGCATGCTCTTATATTTACAAGTCTTTAGTATAACAGGTAGCCTAACAAATGTTTTCAAGAGTTTGTGTTATGGACATATGAATACATTAGTCTTACTCAGAACAGTTCAGATCATGTAACATTTTGTCCAAAGTCTTGTAATGGCAAGTACTTTGCATCCTTTATTTTCTAAAGGAAAAGTATGTGTAATACATAATTCTTAACCTGGGTTTGTTGTGGGTTTTTTTGTTTTTGTTTCGTGGGTGTTTTGCGTGTGTGTGTTTTTGTTTGTTTTGGGTTTTTTTTCCCCTCACACACACACACACATTATCCTACTGTTAAAAAATATTTCAGCTCCTTTCCAGGTCTGTTCTCATTAGCAGTCTGCTTGCAGGAGCAAAGAATAATTTCATATGGATCTTCTGCTTCTTTCACTGTTAGTCATCTTTCACACACAT